>NW_009216085.1:91559-93809 GCF_000690835.1 Fulmarus glacialis | reverse complement strand
AGTGTAAGACGGCTCATTCTTCTACGGCAGGGATTGCTGCGCCTCTCTTCGAGTGCAAATAATAGGGAAAATGTCCCTCCCTCAAAGAAAGTTCTCACACAATCAGTTGCTGGTAACAATGGGGACCTTAGGGGCTACAGCTATACAGATACATCAAACACCATCCATGTTGGTGCCTAGACCCTGAACTCAAATGCCATACTCCTCCGTCGTGGAGTAACACAGCTGAATGCAGGTAGAACTCAGAAGAATTTTCCTCTGTCAAAATTAGCCCTACAAAAAGGAACATGCAGCTGAACATGCAATAAAAGTGACTTTATGTCTAGACAACATAGCTAATGCATGGGCTTAACTTGTAGATAAGTCAAACTGAATTCCAAGTGTAAACATTAATAACGAGTAGTTCAGCTTTACAAAGGCAGTATATAGGACAACAGCAGAAAGGAAGGTGCATGTAATGCAAACTTTTTTTTTTTTTTTAATTTTATTTTATTACAGTAACATCTAGAAAGTAATTCATGTAAGAGGATCCCACCGAGCTGTACCATGAGAGGGAAAACACAATCCTCCAGCCAAACAGCCCTCCTACATTTTTAGTCTCATTATACTACAAGTTAGTAGTAGTCAACACAGGAGGATGTGGATACAGCCACTTTCCAACAGGGAAGATCATCTGAGAGGAGAGAGGACTGGCTTCCTAAAATACACATCATCCTTTTACTTCTTTTCCATGAATGATGAAGAAATAAAGTTTTTACTTATGTAATGGCATATCGCTTCCCAATTTTTGTAGTCTCCCCCTGCCTCCCACACCCATATTCCAAAAGGATTATTATAGAAGAAAGTCTTGCAGGCAAGGAAACAGAGAGATTAAGTGATTTATTTAAAATCTATAGGGGATGCATCCCAGAGACAGACTTAACTCAGATCCTTTAAGTTCCAGTTCACAGATAGTAGGCACGTGCATGAGAATTTATGTGGGGAGAAAAAATGACTAAATTATGCTTTAAGTATACTTTTTTGAAAACACTTTGCTCTCCAGAGAAAACAGTGGGAAGAATACATATGTGCCAGTAAGATGTAGACTGTACCACCAAAAACACACAGAAAATATAGACAGCATTTCTTCAGAGTTCATCAGTTTTGGACCACTGATCTTCCTGAAGTTTTCTACTGGTATCATATAATTTTTGAAACTATGAAGTTCATAGAAACATAGATAACTTATGATGAAACTTAAACTACAGCAAATACATGAATCATGCTACTGCTGAAACTCAGCAGATTTTTGCCTTACACATATGGACAAACTATTTATAAATTTTTACTTCCCATCAGGCTCAGCATGATGTCAGCTTACAATAACAAGTTAATGTTAATGTTTTCCAGTAATTTTCACAGCGCCATTTAACTGCAAGTGCCCTCGCCAAGGTAAACTTAAGGGCAAGGAAAGGGCTAACTGCATAATCAGAGAACAACATTAATGAATTTTGCATCTCTGCTTTGAACACTTGGAATTCTACCTGCAATATATTTCTCTTTTGTTCCCAAAGTTTAATCTCACTAGCTAGCTGATTACGTCTCCCCATAACAGCTCAAATATTCCTTCTGATTTTAATTAGCCACAAAGCTTCATCGCCTTGCGGATTTTTTTCCCCAGACAAACAAGCATCCTACACTATCACAGAAAGTGCCAAGCTCAAAGCTATCAAACATTTCCTGAACTCTAGTTAAGTTCATGCACTTTGTTTTACAATCAGCAGCATCACAGCAAACAAACACTGTCTCTGCAAATTCATCAGTAACAGACAAGTTCCAAAGAAAAATCATGAAATTTGCTGGGGCTCTTCTCTTCAGAGGCATTAGAAGCTGTTCAGGAAGATCTGTTCTTTATTATTTTTTTTTCCCTTCCTTCTTCCATTCACGTGCAATTGGTAGGATGTGTTTTTGACAAAAGGGAATGTCAACAGCAACAGGTTTTATGGCAGAAAGGTTTTTTTTGAAAAGCATGTTCTTCCAGCGCATTTCCTTACTCAAGACCACCTTCTCCAACATTTGCACATGCTTGCCTTTGATTTTATTATCCCAGAGGAGTACAGCTGTCTCACCGTCTCTAAAAACAGTTCTAAGAACAGTTTTTTAAAGCTGCTGTAGCTTAACCCTCCACTCCCTTTGGATATTGAACTGCATAGAGATTGCCTTCTAAACACAGCAGTGCCAATGGTAGATGTTACCATGCCTACCACTTGT
>NW_009216085.1:19867-91528 GCF_000690835.1 Fulmarus glacialis | reverse complement strand
TGCTGAAGCTTGCAACTTCAAACCTGCTAGCCAGGCCTCGAATGAAAGCAAACTCTCCACTCCCTTGAGTCATATGAGTTAGGTTAGCAGACGCCTGCTATTTAAATTGAGCAAATCTTATGCCTTTTTACTGAAACAGCTCAGGGAGGACCATCAGCTGGTCTGTGGCAGCTGCAACACCCAGCAGCAGGCTAGTGATGATCAGCTGGATGTGCACTGCTGTGCAGAGTACAAGCCTAAAGAAATCCTCTGGCATTAAAGCCTCAAAACTGGCAATGAGACCAACAACTAGGCAATGCACCCATTTCACTACATGCCAGATTTACTCAAGGCAGCTGAAAACCATTCTGCATCAGTGATTCAAGGAACTATCAGGATACTTCATACCCTTTTTCTTACAAATAAACACCAAACAGAAGGTGGTCAGAGTATCTCAATGGGTTCTTCAGCATCTTTCCCCTTCCCAGTCAGTACCAATTTGGTCTTGCCTGTGTTCATCTTCACCCACCAATCCACAGCCAGTGTCCTGTCACTTCTGTATTTTACCAGTGGCTGCAATTGCAACAGCACCCACTAAAATCAGTAGTTTCTTTAGTTAACAGGTTAAACACTTTCTGTTTACTACCTTTAGATAAACTAAACCAGAATCCAGGGAGAGCTTGCAGTTTTAAGTCACTTCACAGTCTGAATTTGGCAGCATAGAAATGAGTGGAAGCCACCACTACCCTCTGTCATATGTTCCTGTTACTTTGTTCATAACCTCTGATAAACAAAGCTGCAAAAAGGTGCCACACAGCATGGCCCCTCATCACATAGACCTTATGTGTATCTCCATTATCACAGTATTGCAATCTTTTAGAGCCGTATAGGTGTCTGTGCCATGCTCTGTCCTAAATCCTGACCACAAAGCATGCAAAATCTTGGTCATCATCAGATTTTGCTGGGGATTGCTGGTTTGTGTTGAATTACTGGAAGGATCATCACGTAACACAGCATTTTTTTTGGAGGCAGTAAAATTTACTACAGAAATAAAAACTACAGTAAAGCACATGTTACAATATGAAGTATGATTGCTTCAAATAAACTCAAACCCTAAAAATATTTCAATTTGGAGAAAAGGACAACAAAATGAAGAATCAAGATGATGTTGTGAGAAGTTACTGAATCCATGGAGGTAGCTTAGGAGTTTACTTAAATTCCACACAATTCCACAAGTTAACTGCACTTGGAACAACAAGGGAACTTTATTTGAAATGAAGTTCCCTTTTGCCCCTCTCCAAATACTGTCAAGCTTTTTCTGTGCACTTTATCAGTCTTGTTGGCCTTACAATACATTAAATATTATCAACTAGCTGCAAAAGGGGAGTCCAACTATTTATCTATTTAATGTTAAGGAGGATGAGTGCTCCCCTAGTAAGCTACAGATAACAACAGAGTAAAAGCTTTTTGTAAAACAGGTTAAAAGGTCAAAATAAAATACTTATTGATGACATTATGGTTTTCACTACAAAAATCTGAAGACATCCCCTACAGATAGCAGTGTGGACGACACAGTAATAATACTGAATATGAATGTTTTGTATTACAAACCATGAAAGAACTGAACTTAAATTTCCTCAAACTTATCACCTAGTTCTCCGTTTTACTCACTTTACAAAATGGATAAATATCATCTGCCACCCCAAAACCCTTCTTCCCCAGGAAAGTCAAGCTAACCAAAGAAAAAGACCCCAATCAAGCTTCTCTAGGAATTCAGTTGTGAGCGTGTGACAATAAACGCCTCCTGCTCATGACACATGACACTGTAATTGAAGGGTATCATCCACCATCCAGGGACACCTCCGAAGTGTTTTATGCTTGTGTAATTGCAATACTGCAATTGTTTTGAGGATACTCATGGCTAATAATGGTACTGTAATTTTATGCAACAAAGTTGTTTCTTAAAAACACCAGGGATCACCCATGTAGAGAAAGCCATTATAAGCCCCATTCATGTACTGACTGAATAAAAAAATATATATGATTGACTCCCAACTTCTAAGCCTTTCTTCCTGTTGCCTTATGTAATCTTTATAAACATCACTAAAATAAAACTGAATTAAAAGGTAACACTCAGATGGAACACAAATTCCTCTGAAAGGAAAAGGCTGATGGAAAAGCATTAGGAAAACTGAACTAGTCACACAGTTGATGGAAAAAAGTGTCAGAGGCTGCGGTGGTTATAAACACCTCTTTTTCTGAGGAAATCTGACTGTTAATATCAAAGCCTATCACCCTCAGAGACGCCCTCAGAGAGTAAAAAACCCAAAAAGTTACTGCAGTAATAATTTGAGCGCTGGACATGGTAAATTTAACAACATCCGCAACTCCACTTGGGAAATATTTAGGATGAGATCATTTATTTGGACCATGTGATCATGGAAGTTCACAAATTAAAGTTCACATGAAATGAACTTCTTGTTCAAGTGTTCACAAAGTACCACATCGTACAATACTGAAAATAGCTTTAAATGTCACTAGAATGATTAATTCTTACGTAAGATTAGATTAAAACAACAATGCTGTATATTCAATGTATCTCTCTGAAAGATTTTAATTCAATTTAAAAAAACTTTTTACTTATCTGAGAGCGCAGTATGGCTTTTCAGAAAAATGGAAAAGGAAGAACGTGAAACAACTCTCCATGGGTTGCACAGTATCAAGGAAGGAAACAGAACTACAAAGTAATGTATCTACCACTATTACCAACAGTTCATATTTTTTCAAGGAAAACAATATTATGCTTATGTTACTAAAGGTTACAAAGATAGCTTTTTTCCTCCCCAGTGACCAGTGAATGCCAAGATACCATATTTTATATATTTTAAAGCTAGTTAAACATAAAATGCTCATTTTTGGCTTTTATAACCTCTTTCACTTCTGACAACAGAAGATGTCTGATGCTGTAATATCATTTTTCAATGTCTCACAGAGTGCAATAATCCAAGAGAAATAACTATAGTTGTAAAAGTATTAGCTCATCCTAATATCTATAGAATCTACTTCAGTTTGATTATTTTGAAACAATTTCTTATAAGATGATAATTTAGAAGTATAAACGATTGACTCAAAACAGCAAACAAAAAAAGGCATTTCTATTGCTGGAAGCACTTGATGCACTTCGGTTTTTTTAAGGTCGCTTTTAATACAACACTAACTAGTATCACCACAGAGGTTTGAAATCCTGCCTGCTGACCAAGACTCCTATGAAATCTACCCAAAGGTGATTACACCAAGTCCTGTCCTTTCAAAATGCTTCAAGACTATCTATGGGCTGTGGTTTTATGCTACAACACAGGATACATGCATACAGCATATGTTTTTTATTAGATGTTACATCAGGAACTAACAACTATTAACAACAACTATTTGGCAACAAGATGCCAAATGGTATATGTGAAGTCTTTTAGAGTGTTACTATGTCCATCTCTACATCTTCCTTAGGCTTTTTTGGAAGTGGGTAGAGTTCACTAGATGGGACAAGAGCATCATCAGCATGGCTCATGTGTATGTTTCCGTGATGGTATTAATTACTTTCGTATTAACATAAATAATTTAAAAAACAGGATGTTTCATGTAAGATGCTGACAATATGATTTAAAATTTCTTCCTTGTCTTGAGTTTATCAGGGTTCAAAAATTACTCCGTTTCAAAGAGCAAAGGCTCCAGCTGGTATTTCTTATGGCACTAAATGATTCAATAATTAAAAAAAAAAATTGAGTGAAAAGAAACAAGCCAAATATGCACTCAAGAATAGCTCTGTTTGTATTTTCTTTGAAAAAAAAATATTGGTCTCTCTACAGTTTCCTGTTCTAATTGCCAGTGGTGTCTGGTTCACCAATGAAACAAGACAGTCAAAAACCAGAGAAGAATACCTGAAAGATTTCTTGCAATTTACAGATGTGAGACAAGTATATAATAGGCATTTTGTTTGCTATAACAGCGTTTTGTGGGGAACAAGAGAAGTTCTAAGTTGGCTCTTCCTACCTTAAACTATTTTTCCCTTGAAGAATAGCAACTTAATATTATAAAGCTAAACAAATGCATGCATTTAGGCTGTGGAAAGGAAGAAAAGGTACTAAGAAACTTCAACTATAGTGAAGTCAAACTCAGTATGAACTATAAATGCCCAATATCTTTCATCTAGGTCATAAATATTTAAGTGCTGAATTCCTAAGAGATTTCTAGTAGTAGTAAAACAGAAGTTCTAATCTTACTGTTGGTGCATTTGCACCGAAAAAAGACAAACCTGATTTCCAAGGTTTAAAGCTTTCCCAATACCCAATTCTGACACAAAGACCCTTCTGCATCTATGGAAATACCTGTGTGTATTTGAGAATAAAATTAATAACCATTGCTTATTTTCCACAATAAAACCAGGCCAGAATGAACTACTACAATCTGGAGAGGTCTCCTGCCAAAATCAGACTAAGGCTTTCATTGTAGATGTGAAGATGTACTGAATCTGAAGCGTACACTTTTGAATAAAAGTGAATATACAGAAACATTTGACATGCACTTCTGACAGCATGGTAATAACCCTGCTGTAGTAAGCAACAATATACCAGGACAGCAGCTACTCTTTCAGAGAGGATGCGGTCCAGAACGGAGATGTGAAGGAGTAAGCACCTGAAACAAGAGCTGGCAGGAGGGAATTGATAGTGAGGGTGCCAGGGGAAACAGGGAGAGATAACAGAGGTGCAAGACTGAGAAGGAATGAGGGAGGACAGAATAGAAGCACCTGCTGCTTATCATGCCTTCAGAAGCCTCATTCATTCTTGGCTTGCTTGAAGGTGTGTGGGAGGTTTCCACACTCCCAAACATCTAGGCAACTCTGATGATCCAGAGACAACTGGCACCTTTTATGAAGGAAGGAGCAAAGAAAAGGAGGGACCTTGAAAGGTGATAAATTTAGAAGCATCCTTATCACCCTCTCGGCATCCCCCTTGCTCTCTTCTGCAGTTAGACCACACCTAGGCTGTTTCCAGAACCTGAGGACAGCTCTACAGGGTACATAAAGTCTAAGAGCTGCCTACAGCTCCACTGGAAGCCACATTTCTGATGAACCAACTCAGAATCCACATTATTCGTTGAGGGGTTTAGCAGCAATGCCCCAGAACTAGGAGCATGTTGTACTAGACAGTGGAAAACAACTTTTCTTTCAGTAGAGCATTGCTCCCCACATAGCCCCTGGCCTAAAAGCAAAACATATAGATAGACCCTTATAGTAAGACACCACCCCTATCCCACCCCAAAAAACACTCTCCAACCACTAGATACAAGTACAACACAGCTTCTTCTTGTTAGTGCTGCCCCCACATAAACTTTCTGTAGTTTCTTTATGTCAGTCAAATTTCTGTACAATCCTTCCTCAGCCTGGATATCCATTTCCTATTCTCTTCTGGCCCATGAATAAAAAGCATCAGAGGAGCACATTTCCAGAGTATGCTGTCAGTTCACATTCAGAGTCATTTAGAGCCTGAGTAAGAAAACCACTTTAAGACAGTCATGTGAAAGCTGTTCCTAGAAAATTTTAGCACCATAACGATAACTACTTCAGAAATGCAGATTTTCTAAGATAATGAAATTTATAAAACCAAGAAAACATAATGGTAAAAAACACTACTACAAGAAATGCCTGTGACACATAAACAGAAAAAAAAGTAAAGTAACATGCTTTAAACTTGGTTGAAGGGAAAAGTACACTACATTCATTCAAAAAAATTCTAATTTGACTCCTGAACATGCTGAAATTGATTTTCACACCTTGGAAAAGTGTCTTGTTCTTGTTTAGTATTTCCTTTGTTCCATTTTCTTAGATTTCCAGGTTTTTCCTCCTCTCCTTCTTTCAATTTTTTGTTCCACTATTTGAGATTCTTGCATCCTGGCCTTCAGTATAGGTAGGTCTTTACTGAGTAGTTACCACTTAAAACCACTCATCCCTCTTCATTCACTTCTCCCACCCAGCATTCTTTTAAATGCCAATTTTTCCAGCTTTCTCCTTTCATGGAGGGTATTCTTCTGCTTTGTAAACAGGCTGAGAAAGCTTCCAAAGACCAAAGAAGGCACCTTCCCACATTTCTCACTTAGCCTGAACTTCTGAAAACAGAACGCGTAGTAAAAAGCCCTCACTGTTCATAAATATTTTTTATACATCCTGAAGCAGTCAGAACTTATAATGGATGGGTATTTTTAACAGTATATCCAGGAAGTGTATCCAGGATTATCTTTTTTTTTGGCTCTGCTAGTTTTAAAGATAGGGTTTCTAGATCAAAAGGAAGAGAAAGAAATCCTCTGGGGGCGGGATTGAAAACATGTTTTTGGAGATGAAAAATGAACTCCGTGGAGTACTAAATTAATCCACTGCACCACCTAGGAGAATATTATATCTTCAGTACACTTTACAAGTTTCAACTCTTCCCTTCCCAACTGTAAAAACATCCTCTGCCTGTAACAGAGTGTTAGGATTGCTTTCCTGACTAATCATGAGGCATACTTAAAGATTCCTAATACAGAACAGGTGCAAGAAATATGCATAGAATTGAACACTTACAAAATTTAGAATTTACAAGAGTTCAATTGCTGTTCTGGGAGGTCTAAATCAAGTTAACCAGCCAGTGTCTAAAATAGTTCAACTCTCTTCAGGAAGATTTAAATAGTAAAAAGTAGAACACTGTGCCAACAGTATTTGTTTCTAACATCTCCATCATCTAAAAAGAAAGTAATCTATCCATTGTGAAAACTGTAGCTATAGGAGGATTTCTCTTTCCTTAGTTTAATCCCAACACCTAATAAAAGTTGTTCTATATCACTATATTCATATATAGTGCTTTCAATCACCGCACATTTATCCAAGACATAACTAGAGAAGCTAGCTGAAGCATCTAGTTGTGCTTTATGGCTGCAACTGAACACCAGGCAGGGTACCTCAAATGGCTGCACACACAGCCACCCTGCAATCCCTGCTGGCAACATGGGTTGCAGGAGCTTTTATTCATTAAGGAGTGGTACTAGGCACACTGGATCAGGGAGGCCAAAACATTTGCATAGCAACTGCTTGCCATACCCATGGTAATAAGTGTCAAAATCTAGAACGTGGGAGAGAGGGAGGCAGTGCATCCATCAAGTCGTCCATTCCACTCTACAGAGGGGGCAACTGCCACATTATCCCCAGCACAACCCAGACTAGTCCTTATTATAATTACCTCTCAATTAAAAACAGCAGCAGCCTTGTTTTCACTAATTGATGAATATTGCTTATTCTGTACTACACTTTTTTTTAAACTTCAAAGATGTGAACATAAGGTTTACAACAATAGCATCTCTGCATATTCTTAGCTGCTGTAGGAAGGAACTCAGTAATGATGCAGAAACTGAATGAAAAGACCTAATAAGAGTTGTAAGAGCTGTCTAAATTTATGCCCTTTTGAAAACGAGTGACATGTCTTAGAAAATCAGAGACACAATATTTGGGAGCATTACTTATTACAGTTAAAGCAACTTCAAAGCAATGTCCAACTAGCAGATCTGCCCAGTCAATTAGCAGCACCACATGAGTTTTTTAAAAAAAGCAGCTGGACGAAAATCTCTGGCAAAATCTCATCAATGATCTTTTTTCAGAGACTGCCTGCTCCCATTCTTGGAACTTAGTTGCATTTCTGTTGCATTCATAAATATAAATCTTGTTCCCTCTTATATCAGTGTACCCCTATGTAACAGTTAATACGAATTTACAACATCAAGAAATGAGACAACTGTTCTGTTATTGCCAGCTACATATAAGTGAGTATGTTTTCAGCCTGACATCAATATTTCTTTTCTCTTTGTACTAATCTTAAAAGTAAGGCTTATCTTGAACATTAAAAACTGAGCTTAGAAAAGAAACAGCTGGAAGGAAGTTTCATTGAAAAACATTTAATTATAGCAGGTTTATTTCTTTGATCTGTAGATAATGTAACATTTGTTTACTATATTGAGTTTTTATAAGCCAACGTTGAACCGCTAAATTCAAACTTTACTGCCAAGCCAAATAAAATGTAATTCACCAGAGTCAATGTTTCTGTGCTACTGAATAAAGCCAAATAAACAATATGCTACTTCCCCATTCATTCCCTCAGACCCTAGAGATCCTTTGTCTTCAGAAAAAAAAACCAGGAAAAAAATATGGTCACTGACACCTCTGCTGGTAATTCACATTAAGGATTTTTAGGTCAAGCTAACAAGTAGTATACCTCTCTCTTTCACTCAGCCACAAGGACCAACATCCCAGAATGACCTTCAAAATATATTTGCCTAATTTGTCTCCTGTTTTCATATTCTCACACCGTAGCCACTGGAGTCTGTGGGTTTTTATTACCTATTCAGTCCTGTAATAAAGAAGGTCCCGTGATTGCTTGCTAGCTCTTCTTCATGCATCATTCTTCCCTGCTTTATTTTCAAATGCTCATATTTATTTAAATTGTCTTTATTCCTCTGAGTAAGTGTCCAAGTATTAAACTCATAAAACACGAGAGTGATCATAATCTCAAATACCTGAAGCTTGACCTTCCTTTGTAGCAACTTAAGCTAAAATCATCCTCCTCTCAAAGGAAGGAAAAAGGCAGGCTCTACTTTCATCAACAACAATCTGTCTTAATACAACTCTTCTGGATAATTAAACTACCTAACATACTGATGTTTTCATCAAACTGCTTCTTTTCATCAGTACAACTATGTACTTAATTTTTATCTTCCACAAAGTCACGTCCACACATCTCTGGCTCAAGAGTACTCTAAGCTAAGACAGCACATGCAGATGTTTCTCCAGCTGCTTGGTCTGCCTAACTCTTTTTCCTAGGCTTGTGCTGTCGGTCCCTTGCTGGAAGCAGCACACTGACTCGGACAAATCTTTGCATGATCCAGTATGGCTATTCTCAGGTTATGTTCTTGTCCTGGTTTTCTTGCTGCTTTAATGAAGTCTCCAACCATCCTTTAAATCAATTCTTCCATTTTTAAATCACTTCTTCCAGCCCTCTATTAATATTTAAAACATCAGCATATCCAAAGAGTTGATACAGATAATTTGAAGTTCTGTCATCACACAAATCTTGCCATATTCAATAAACTCCCCAAAGGAAAAACAGAAACAGTGAATCACACTCGTAAAAGCCCTGTACGGACGGCAGAAAAATCTGCCATGCAATCATGCAAGTTTTTAATCATATTGTTATTTTTTAATACAAGGATTCTAGATTCTTTCATTGTAAAGTATTTTCAGAAAGATTAGTCTAATTCTGTAGGATGCTGCTATTCCCTGAAAAACAGTAACTGCTAATTTCTTGTCCCACTGAAGTCAGGGGGGACTTTTAATCTTTAAAATCAATGTTAATTTATGTAAAGAATTACGAAGCCTGCTATCTCCTATTAAGTCTAATTTTTGTCACATGCAACTGACTAAGTCTGTGTGACTCAGCCTGTTCTTTAGATTTGAGGGAGATGCAACAGTGCTGCTGGTTTCAAAAGCAAAACAAAAAAAGGTTCAAAAACTCAAACCAACTTCCCTTGCACAAGAGTTCGCATTCATATGCCAAACAGAACTGTCTGAATTAGTGATAAAAACACAAACAAAACCAGACAAAAAACCAAAAAAAACCCCAAAACACTTCTTTGAACCAGAACACTACTTCTTTTTAGCTAATTGAAACTACAGAATTTTGTGGGAAAATTCAAAGTGTGGAGAAAATTTGAGTATTAAGAGTAACAATTTGTGAACAGGAATTGACTGCTGATTGATGACACTCCAAACAACATTAAATAAGTGAATTTCCATTTTTATCGTCATGAAGTTTTAACCCTGCCTCCAAGCATAACAAATTCCCTCTGTTTCATCTGTCTCTTGCCAGTTCTATTTTGTATTTCTTTAAGAACAGGTCATGTGCACCCCCCAGACAGACGGAGATACTGTTCTTCTCTTGCGATGCAAAACACTGGCATATGCTTAGGGAACAAATTTCAGGATAAATCAGTAGGAGTGACAAAGTAATAGCAGTAAGTGGGAAGACTGCAGTGACGAGAAGAGAAGCTACCAGCCAGACCTCAGATGAGAAGATGGGGGAACAGAGAGAAACCTTGCTAGGGACCACAGCAGACCAGGCAGAATTTCTGTGACTTTGAGTTACAGCAGTGACCAAAACCAGTCACGACAGGAAGGATCCACCTGCAAGGACATGATAGGCCAGCAGAGGTTTTTTATTTTATTCTACACAGTTGTTTGACTGCTCATACAAAGTACCACCAGAAATGTAAATAATCTTCATGAACAAAGCAGCTTCCAGCCAGAAATTGTTCCTCAATTACATGTGCAGCTGGGAACTTTTACGAAAAGCTTTATCTTGGACAGTACAATCCATCTCCTGATGCAGGCAGCAAATGGAGGCAAAGTCATGTAGCTCCCTCTCTTCATATACAAGCAGCAAACGATGAGGGAGAAATCACTGAATCCTCCTTTCTTCTAATCTGTGCCCAAAAGATGCCAAAGGGAAAGCAAAACGCTCTCCAAAAAGAAGGGACTGCATAGTGAATGGGACAGATAAGGGAAGCAAAATTTTTTGTACTGTCCTGTATCCCAATCTCAAGCTAGACACACTGTCAGCGTTTAGTTATAAATCCACACAAGACCTCCAGGAAGTAGGTTAGCACCTTCAACATTTCAGAAGTGTCCAAAACAAGGCACAGAGAAGTTAAATGAAAACACAATGCCCCTTTTAATAACTTTCATTTACCTGATCCCGTATGTTCTAAAAATACATAATTGTAGGCTTGCAAAAGTGAACGTGAGGAAGATCAAACTGATAACATAAAAGATAATGACCTGATGTGCAGATTCTTGCATTTGAAAAAGAAATAAACCTTAACAGTAATTACATCTGCTCCATGACTAATTGCAGCTGTCCAATGAATTGCTCTCGATAGGAATAGTGTGTAAGGGTATGTACACTCTCATTAGAGTACAGATTTTTCCAGTGCACAAATGTGAAAGAGATTTCTGGAAACTAATGAGTGCAGAACTGTGACTGAAAGCTCCAGTCATACTGCTGCTATTCTACTGTACTACTAACAACTAGATTCTAGGTCTATGCACATCACACAGCTTTTGAAATCCAACATCAATCATGTTAACCGATTCTCACAAGATAAAAACAAAAGCTGAAGTCTAACATCTGCTTTCCTTGGCAAGCCAATCTGAAAGTTCATGCATTTGGGAGGTTTTTTTAATCATCATAAATAATCTACAACCAGATGAATTAAAGGTGCTGCCTTGTCTTCTGGGCAAATCATGCTTAGGGTCCCTGTAACTTCTCTTTACTTTAAAGCACGCAAAGGAAGACATTAAAGAATTAGAGGAATTAAGAGGTCTCTGTGCAGATGCAGGGCTGTGATCTTGTTGGGATCATGGAGACAAGATAGGATAGCTGACATGTTTGGAGTGCTGCAATGGAAGGATACAAGCTCTTTAGGAAGTAGTGGTGGGGAGGATGAGAAAACGGAATTGCCCTCTATGAGAGAGAACATCTGGAATGCATGGAGCTCTGCCTAGGGATGGATGATGAGCCAGCTGGGAGCTCACGGGTAAGAACTAAAGAGCAGACCGGTATGGGTGACACTGTAATGGGTGTCTGCTATAGGTCGCCAAACCAGGAAGAACAAGTGGATGAGCTCTTCTACAGACAGCTAGAAGTAGCCTTGCATTTTCAGGCCCTGGTCCTCATGGGGGACTTCAACCACCCTGGTATCTGCTGGAGGACCAACATAGCACAGCACAAGCAATCCAGGGGGTTCCTGGAGAGCATTGATGACAACTTCCTGACAAAAGCAATAGAGCAGACAACAAGGAGAGGTGCTCTGCTGGACCTCATACTCACAAACAAGGAATGACTCATTGAGGATCTGAAGATCAAAGGCAGCCTTGGCTGCAGTGACCATGAGATGGTGGAGTTCAGGATCCTGAGAGGAAGGAGCAGGGCAAAAAGCAAGATGACAACCCTGGACTTCATGAGAACAGATTTTGGCCACTACCTGGATCTGCTTGGTACAGTGCTGTAGGATAAGGCCCTGGAGGGAGCGGGGTCCAAGAAAGCTGGTTTATATTCAAGGACCACTTCCTCCAAGCTCAAGAGCAGTCCCTCCCAACAAGCTAGAAGTCAGGCAAACATGCCAGGAGGCCTGCATGGATGAACAAGGAGCTTGTGGCAAAGGTCAAACATAGAAAGGGAGTATACAGAAGATCGAAGGAGGGTCAGGTAACCTGGGAAGAAAACAGAAGACACTGTCCAAGCACGCAGAGATGCAGTCAGGGAAGCCAAAGCCCACCTGGAGATGAATCTGGCTGAGGTAAGGCTGAGGTACTGAATGTTGTCTTCATCTCAGTCTTTACTAGTAAGGCCCATGGTTAGGAATAATATAGGCCCAAGCTTTTAGTATGCCCAGAAGCTTACCTTCTTGGACTCTGTTCAGTATAAAGTGTAAGTGTACAGAACATGTTATCTAAATTGTATATAAAAACTGTTCAAAGTTTCAATCAGTTATTTCCAATCCAAGTAAAGTTTGTGTTTATAATATTTAACTCTTTATTTGCAATAACAATCTGAAAAACTTATTTGAGCAATTTACGTCAAAATTTTGATGGTTTACACAAGACCATCTACAACAATAAAAGCTATGATGTTATACCCACAAATCTATGCAAAAAAGAATTAACCAGGTGCAGACTGATGGAATAAAAATTCTGCATAGCTCTATGAAGATGCCCCAATCACTGGCAGGATCAAAGAATCATTAAAAAATTAAGGGGAGACTAGCAGGAATCTCAAGTGATCATGTGTCTATCTCCCAGGCCCAGACAAAATCTTACATACATGATGGCAGATCCACTATTTGTAAGTGCTGAACATTAACACATCCGTAATGTTAGAAAGTAGTTTCCAATATTTAAGCTCATATTTGACTGTGTTAATGAACTAATGGAGAAAAGTATACCTTTCAGACATCAGCTATCAACAGCTTCCATTTTCCAAGACTTAAGTATTTCTGTAGAAATCTCTTGAAGGCAACAGCCAATTTTTGCCCTGGCCTTTTCAATTTCCTCTCTGCACGCTCTTGCTTCAGTATTTTTCTTCTTGCTTTGCATTCAGTAAAAAACTCTTAATTTGTCCAAGCTGGTATGTTATTACACTTTCTATCTGTTCTGTGTTAGGTTGATTCCTACTTCTGGAGTTATCATTTCCTTGAAGAACTACCAGGTCTCCATAATTCCTTTTTCTACTTAAGGCTCATTTCCATGTGATCTCTTCATATGAATTCTAAATTTAAGTGAACCTTGAGCTTTACTAATGTTTGGTCGTCTTTAATTAACTCCTGACTCTAACGAGTGTTTTGCTCAAGACATTCAGGCTTATTGCAACTGCATAGGATTAGACAAACAAGACTGGAAGCTTTCATAAACATCAGGACTCAAAACACACTCTTTTACACAGGTGTCGCCTTTACTGTAGTTTTAAGAGACCCAGTTAAGACTGTTGTCTATGAGACTAGATATTTCTACAAAAATACAGACATGAAAAGAGAAAGCAGACCATGTCCCTACCTGCTTGGCTTACAAATACCACCACAAGTCAAACCAGTACATTGAAATTACTAATCGGAAGTACAGGTTATTGAATAAAACATTTCTGAATTAATTATAGCTTAATTCTGAATTTCTCAGTTATTCTGAACAGATGGAATACATACTGCAGGAATGGCAGAAGGTCAAAAAAAACATTTGATCCTCTGATAAGGATACCTCACAGTCTTCCCAAATACTTAAGTTCCTTGGCAACAGACAAAAGCCAAAAAGTTTCACAGACATAAAGGTTTCCCTAGTTATAAGCTTTGATACACTTCTAGAAGTCCCTACATAAAGCTCCGGACGAGCTCTTCCTTTCAGCTAATCAGCTAAAAAAACTAGATCTTAAAACAAAAGAAGCCAGAAATATTTCATCATTCAAGAAGGCCAGTAGAAGATTTCTGCATTTTCTTGTGGATTACCAACTTGACTCCCTCCTCCTCATGCCAGTTTGGATTATGGAGCAAAGTAGAAACCGCACTCAAAGAAAACACTAAGCATAGAAAAGATTTTTGTTTGTCTTATTCAAGTCAATGCATTTACTTATGATGCAGAACTACTCCTGGAAGAATATCATCAGTTCCATAAGAGTTACAAAATAGCACTATTCCTCCTAGATAATTCTTGAACAGAATTCTTCTCTAAAACATGTAAACCATAAGATTATTTTATCCTCATGCACATTCATATTCCTACATAAATTCAGCCACAGTTATCACACTGGGGAGGAAAAGCCATGTTTTCATGTAATGCAAAGGTCTGAAGTTAAACACAACACATTTGCATCCACTGTCAAAAAACATTCCTTGTCAATCACAGCATTTTGAAAACCAGGTCATGTTTGGACAAGCACTTCATGCTGAACTCTTTTTGAATGATCTTTCTATAAATCAACATTTGGCTTGCAACAGATGAAGTGATTACATAACTCTGAAACATAACTGAAATACACCTTCAAGATTCATTGCATTTGGCATTACATAAACTTTAAGTCTGAATAATTCCAACTTTCTAGTTCAGCATATGAACACTGAAATAAAAAAAATCAGGCAATGAACTTAGTCAGCTTCTGACTAATGTGACTGAACAAACAAAATGAAATTACTGAATTCTATTTGCATAAGATATTGGCCTTGTATTGCTGGGGGGGGAGGGGGGGAGGAAATCTAAATTTTATTTAGTAGGGATTTTTTTTGTTTTATATCAAAGAGGAAGATAAATTCTCTACTGTGTCATGGAAATGCAGTGCAGTTTTGAACACTGCCAGATCACTGCTTCTTCAAGTAAGCCTTCAGAGAAACAATGCTTTAACGAATAGTTCCGTAACATCATTTTCTACAATTCAATGAGCCTTACATAATTTTCTACAATTCAATGAGCCTTAGCAGCAGCTTTGCAAATCCTGTCTTACACTGATAAAAGGAAACTGAAACCATGCATCCAACAACTCCTGAAAGCCACAGTACTTTGCTCTTTGTACTATTTACAGGAGGTGCAGGATAAGTACGTGTTGAACTACGTGGCACTAGTGTTTTAGAGGTACAACATCAAACACCACCGCCGCCCTTTTTGCACATCTTTATCACCCTACAGTATTTCTTCGGAGTGTTTTGTTATTTTGAACTAGCAACAGATAGTTCAGCATTTCAGTCATACACTAAATTTGATTAAGTATTAAATGAAGACTTTGCACAACCTTGACTCACAAGCCATAAAAGCAAAGCCCAAGACAAATGTGAGAGACCAAACACCACTGAACTGTTACAGCACAACTGACTTTTTTTGTAGAATGTCATACTCTGACAGCACTGGTCTCTCCCTGGTGCAGTACCAACTGCAGTAGTACTTCCTAGTAGCTGCTCAAAACTGACGAAAAATCACGTTAAAGCCCTGAGAATATCTCCTACCTCACAGGTATGGAAAAGAGAACTCCCTATACCTATGCATAGGATCGTGTTAGCAACACTGCATTAAAAATTTTACCAGACCATCCTTTGGGTTCTTTCAGAACCAGCCCTCCATTTTTTTTTTTCCCCCAGGTCACTAAAAAGAAGGCAGTGGCTTTATACACTACAGCCAGTCCATACCCTCATGACCAGGGTTATAATCATATTGGACTGAGAAAGCACTTAATTCTCTCTGTTGGCATAACCCTCTCTTTGTAATGCTTCAGGAGGCTCAGGAGTTTCGTGACACACCGGGGCTGCACAGGTAATTTGATATGGCAGTCTCATCCTTCCCACGCAGATGCAGCAGCTGACAGGTCTAAGCACCTGCATGCATACAGGTGCATGGACTGCTTTTGAGAGCAGAAAAGCCTGGACACGATCATCCCACACCCTGTGACAACCTTCACTGTAACCAATTTTCATCCAAATCCAGATTCAATTGGCTGAAACCCTTTAGAGTTTCAGTTGACAGTAACAGCTCTAGAGGGACTTTACTCATTTCCCTGTCCTAGGTTTCCTGGAAGGTCATGATTTTAAAGGGAAGTAATATGCTGGAAAAGATACACTAAAAAAACCAAAACAAAACCACACACAGTTTACAGTGGGAATGTGTACCTAGATAGCTTGCCAACTAAGGCAGACTAGCAGAGCTGTTCATGTACAATATGGCTTTGTTGGAGGGTTGCTCATGAAAAACAGGCAATAAAAATGGGTGACTTATTACCACAATAGCTTAAAAATCAAACACAGTGAACCAACTGCCATAAACCAAAGGAATGATATATGGGGAATGAAGAAATTTCTGATTCCAAACCAATAGCAAGCTGTTCTCCAGAATGTTTTCAGAAGAATACAGTATAAAGCTTATCACAACTTGTACAGCAAACTGACAGGAAGCTGCTGGTGTAGCAGGAAAAGCAAATGAAGTAATATATAAATATGTAGGTAAGTAGCAAGTCTCAATATCTACAATACTATTGGTGCTTGGAGTTCAGCTTTGCCTCAGATTTGCACTGTGATTTTGCGCAAGTCACACAAATCTCTCTGTAGATACATTTAGATAAAGATACTTGCTCTCAAAGCACTTTAATCTCCAGAGATGAAACATTATATGAAATGTAATTGTCGATAATCACAGCTTACAGCCTTCTAATGACGGTTGAAATGTGCATTCCACATTCTATCATCTGATAGAATCGACTCAAAAGCAGTTTTCATACATGTTTTGACAATGTGTGAACGTTCAGCACAACTCATGGCGTGGCATCTGGCTGTGTAGTATGACCAAAAAAAAAAGCCAACAAAAACCCCACAAACAAACAAACAAAACCAAACAACCCCCAAAAACTTACTTGCAGAAGCGTTCCATGAATATTGTTCTGTCGTATGCAAGGACTGGTAAAGTCTGGAAGCCCCTCCAGCAAGGACAGCACTGTATGTGGTACTTCATTTACCATAACAAATGGAACAAGGGCCCGACCTGACATCTCACGTGAACGGTACACAGGAGAGTGCCCACACCTAGAAAAAGGAGAAATACCTATTTTTTTGTCATCCAGCTGCAATCCACTGCTGTGGCTAAAACAAAAC
This sequence comes from Fulmarus glacialis, assembly GCF_000690835.1. Lineage (NCBI taxonomy): Eukaryota > Metazoa > Chordata > Aves > Procellariiformes > Procellariidae > Fulmarus > Fulmarus glacialis. The sequence goes on along the minus strand of NW_009216085.1, from coordinate 74,308 downwards.
AAACGATAATGCAATGAAAACTAAAACACATTTCTCACAAATCAAATGTACAGTCTTTCTTCTCAGTAGTGAGAGTTTATTTGCCCAGAACATAAGTCATACTAGAGCCATGTTGGACGTTTTTTTCTCCTTCAGAAGTTCCTGTGTTTACATAAAGTACAAAAAAAAAAAATCAAAACACAACACGAGAGAAAAAAGGAAAAGAAAGAATGCAATTATGCCATGAAGCAGGTAAGTATATAGTCCTGTTCCATCTTTCTTGATGTTCATGTTACTTACTATGCAGCAATCATATTCAAATGTATTATGACTGTTAAACTCCATGTTCTTAATCATGTTTCCATAAGAACACAACACTGTGTCTACTGGAATTTTAGGCCGTATGTCCCGCTGGTTTTTAGAACATATTTAAAGGCAGGAAGTAAAAGACACATTGGAAAATAATTTTCTATTACTTGTAATTACTATCTCAAAAATACTTTTTATTTATTAAAAATAAGACTCAAAACTGCATATAAAACACAGGCCAAAAAGAACCTTTTATCTTTTAATGTTATTAAGGTTTTGACTGGCTGTAGATTTATGAATATACATAGAATTAACTATTCAGCTATATTAACACATTAACCAGCTGTATACTACTTCAGTAGCACGTATACTGAGTTGAAGTGAATAAAAATCTTTTATCAACTAAAGGTAGGTTAGGCTAAGTCTTTCGAAGCCAGTAATTCTTGCATGTGTCAATTTTTGTAAGGCAGGTACAATTCAGCCACCCGCAGTCTCAGACAACTGAGAAAGTTACTACAGGGTTTAGAAATGAATGGCCAAATGACTTAGGTGATGTAAAATGCAGTATGGCAGAAGTTATGCTCTGATACCTCCCAGCTGATTGTGATGACCCAGAGAGATGGCATTCCCTCCTCCTACCTTCTCATGCTTTTCCTGAATTGCTTCTTACATATTTTCAGCTTACAAAATTGCATGTAGTTGAGACTATCCCCTGCCAAAATGGGCAAACCACTTTTGAGCTCTCCCAAACAAGCCCTGCAGGGTACGTATTTAAAAAATGAAATGAAATTACAAGGATTCAAATATCTCTAGCAAATTTAAATCAATACTCAAAGTACTTGTTTACTTTAGTTCACACCAAAGAAATACAGAAAACAGTTTCCATCTTGAACCAGCAACTGAATTAATAGGGCTGAACACAAGACAGTAAATAGACTTAACTGAAATAGCAAAACAGTTCTGATATTTTAGTTATGTTAGCTCACAATATGCCTGAAAAACACAGACCTCATTTAGAGGAAGTAGAGAGCTATGCTACCCCTGAACGACAGGCTTTTGTGGGAATTTTCATCCTCACAGTATGGCAGCATGTTCTATCCTCCACCTCCCCATGCATTCCCTTGTAGGGAACGATTTTTAGAAACACCATCTTTGCATCTCCTTTTCAAAGACTGGCTGGCCTTCACAACAGGATGCAAAAGCAGAGCAGTCACAACTGGAGGCTCTTCCACATGGAAAAGCTTTAATTCTGTATTGACAAGGTGCAAGAAAAGTCAGCTTAGCTCTTAATAAAAAACTTTCATTTTTTTAAACAAAACCATTTTAATTCTGCTGCACAGGAAACCTAAACCTGAGAAGTGATTTGTCTGAAACCATTCCTTTATTCCTGCTAAACCATGTTTTCTTAACCAAGAGACTCTCACATGTACATGTTCTTTCCCAACACAAGCAACACTGATACTGTAATGAATGTCTAGTTTTTAATTAGCTGTAATTGTATACTCAAGAATGTTCTTTATTTTGTCCATGACCTTTTTACAAATCCCAAGAAATCTGACATGTCTTCAGAAGGAAGAGTGGAAAATGGGTAAAATGCCAGCGTTTCCTCTAACTTGTGTAAGGGTACTTTCCAACACTAAATGCTTCAGAGGGGGTTTTCTCCTCGAACACAATGCAATGAATTAGAATGGTATTCTGTGGGTTTTTTCCTAGTAATAAAAAATGGAATTGAGAACAATTTTTAGATAAGCTGACAATTTTGTTGTCATGTAAAAGCTGACATTAAAGACTTGTAACACATGCACATACATATATGGAGATACAGTATTTTACATATCAAATTTTGTTCCACGCTGTTATTTTATGAAATTTATTATGGAAATAGAAGTGACTGCTCTGTATTTAGAAAGAAGAAAATAACTTCATATTACAGGCAAAGTTGTCTCAGCTGCCTAAAGTCTCGGTCCACAACAGAGACTGCCACCTCAGCATTTATACTGAATGTATGTAAGGCAAAAGTGCAATTTTCAAGACTACAGACAAGTCTAATCCTCACCTCTCCTCATGCCCCAAATTGTTGTTCTCAATAAGAACCTCAGCAGCTGAGTGTTACCCCACACAGAAGCCTAACGGGGACCCTCAAATTAGGTTCTGTTTTGCACTTTGAGGATCCTAAATCAGGAGGCAATAACCTCCTCCTCCTCCCCCTGAGCACACACACAGGTGCCCAGCGGGTGGAGAACTAGCCCAGGACGCAGGGGACCCGGTTCTGCAACTTTCTGTGCCTGAGGGAAATGCAAACCCACAGCTACTACTCGCCCAAAGGGCAATCCAGCCACCAACCTGCAACTGTGCTACGTACCTGCTGTACATTAATGCAAACTTCTCACACTACAGATTGCTACATAGGGTGCAGCGTAGTCACAGGAACTGACATCTTAGTGGAAACCCTCTTAAGAGCACTCCTACGAAGTCATTACTAAGGAAAAAAAGCATCACAAAGTTTAAGAACGGTAAAGTATCTGCTTTATAGGAACACAAGGAAGCTATTTCACACTGGCAAATAGCTTCCCAAATCTGAGAGGGGTTAACATTCCTACTGTTTCTTCGCCTTTTTTTTTTTTAAATTTTATTTTTAAAAATGTCCTCATACTTAAAGAAAATTGGTTGTCCCCCGCCCCACAAGAAACAGTACTGATAACATTTCAAAAACACTCCTCCTTTCACATCCACATGCAAGATATCATGCCAAGTCACCACTAGTGACCTATCCCTGAACTTCTGCATACCCTGAAGGCACTTATGTATACATCTCATGTTTTGAAGGCACTTGGCTTCATTCCTGAATTGTGGAAGAAGTTTGCCAGAAGAATGTCAAATATACACTACTTTCTCCATCACCTGTAACAGCACCCAAGATTAAGAACAGGGAGTTTTGGTTTTTACTGGATCCCACTTAGATATAATCTCTTACCTGTAAATAAAACTAAACAGGATTAATTCTCAAAAAGCAAGAGGAAGAGTGAATGCAAATGAAACAACTGAGTAACACAAAACAACAATCTAACCCAATGTAGCAGTTTTTTGTTTGTTGTTATACCAGCCTCCAAGACCAACTACATACCTTAACACTGAGTCCACCACCTGTATTCTTAAATACTAATTTTATCTAAGCTTTAGCAACAACTATGGGAAACAATCTCACAAGCTCTATCTAGAAAAATCATTACACAGTTATGGCAATCACTGTAACTCAGTCTGTACCTGCAGCAAAACCTAGCAGCTTAAGGAAAGAAATATTTTAAGGCTATTAAACTATTCTGGTTACTCCTCCTGCAGCAGATTAACACACTGCCATCCCTGAGATTAGTTTCACTTATGTGGTGGCAGTTGCCTTGCCAGGACATTGGCAGAAAGGAACAGGACTTCCAACCTTGGCCACTTCACCATCCAGACTCTAAGCTTCACCTGCCAACAACATGAGTAAAATCTGTTGCAGGCCGACTCTTCTCATCTTCTCTGCAGGCAATGGAGTCTTGCATCCGTTAGGGCAGCATGTGTGTGTGTGCAAACCTGTATTTAAAACTGTTTCATTTTCTTTGATTTGAAAAATACTGGGGGAAGGGGGAAGTGTTTTCAGTACGTGACACTTTCTTTACATGTATAAAGAGATCATGTATAAATAGACTTTAAAATCTAAGAAATATCTAAAATGTCGTCATATGTAAAAACATACAGTATGCCAACCTAATTTTATTGTATCTCAAGGTAGCATCAAGCAATGAATCTTTCAAAATCCTCATGTGATACAATTCTACCAAATGCTGAGGGCTATTAACAACTGTTGAAGTAGTATTCCATGTTGAACTCAGTACTGTTTATCTAGGTGCACGAGGTATTGGATGTAAACATGTTTACTTCAAACAGTCTATGATCAAGAACAAAAAGTCAATAAATCTGAGAAGGTTTCACTTTGTGTAACTGTAGATTCAATGCATTTCCACTGCTCCGTTCCAGCTTTAACTCTTAGATCCTGAACAACCCTCCTAACTGACATTAATTTATGACCAACTCTCGTAAGGCACAAAGATTCCATACTCCTCTGCACACATCAAAGTATCTAATTTATTACTCTGGCTACAAACAACAGAACACTAGCTGTAAATAAAAATATCTTAAACTTTTTTCTGAAAAAAAGAACTGCAGGTGTTTCCTATGTGCTTATTTTTCTCCCTTTCTTATTACTTCCCCTCAACAGACTTTATATTACCTCAATTAACAAACCAAAAAAGGATTACCTTTTATATGAAGGTCACAGAAACAAATGAGTAGAATTAATTTGAAAAATCCACCTGTAGCTGGAAATATGTCCATTATATTAATAAATACCTACCGTTGTTAGAAGAAGGATTAACAAGGAGGAAAATACCTATTTCCAGGTTTACTGGATGTTGCCACAGTGATCTGTGCATTACTAATTATGTCACTGCTTATTAACAATACAGTTCCTGCAGTCCTATAGACAGTATCGCAACATCACAATTTTGTTTTCAGCTGAAATATATTCACATCCATTGCCTTCACAAAATGTTGGAAGAGGGAATCAGGAACAGCAGCCGTGAAAACGGAACTGAAACAACGGGAGAACAGGCTGAACAACGAGGAAGGGAACATTCTACAGAAGGGGCCTCTGACCTTGTAAGTCAAACCAAGTATCCTACCACCACCCCAAGAGCAGCTTCAGAGAAGAGAGCAGCATGAGGCAGGAAAGGCACACTTCAATTCAACAAACCAACTCTGCCTGGTAGTTAAAGCATTTTAACAGCCTCTAGGGTTTTTAAAAGATAAAACTGATTAAAAATAAATGAATATATAAAAATCAAATAGATGGTATCCTTTAAACCCTGGAGCTAGTAATGCCACAAGGTCCTAACAAATGCACTGGAAAGAAAAAATTGTAATAAGGCTTCTGTCTGATTCTACATAGATGTGGTAAATTGTATGAGAAAGAGGTTTTCTCCTTCCTCCACCATGCAGCTATATAGTTCAAGTCATGTTATCAGTTCTAAAGCAAGAATTAAAAACATGAAACTATGTTAGGGGAAAACATGGATGGGGATCACAGACAAAAGTATTTAGCAACAGATTCAGTTCCTATTAGAAGGAGTTTGCTTATTAAGATTGAAGAGCATTGTACTGTCTGTATTAAGAGAAATAACTCAAAAAAAAAAAAAGACTTTTTTAGAAAAAAATTCATCATGATCATGTACTAGTTAATTTTTTTCCCTTCAAGTTTCCCCCTGAAAGATTAAATTTAGCAACTTTCAAATGCAGTATTACAGGTTTCCAAAGAGAAGCTCAAAAATAGCATTAAAAAAACACACTCATGCTTCCACACAATTAACATAACTTGGACTTCCATATTGGGGACAAATCAGCAGGACAATACCTCTTCATTAATGTGACAGTGAGGTTTCCTGGAATATGAACAATAATTTGCTATGCATGTACCTGAAGTTTCTTTTGTTCATTTATTGATTTGCTTGTTTTGTGTTTTTCTTTTAAAGAAACACAACTATTTTCCATTTCATTAGATTTCTGTGCTCCTTAGCAATTAAAGTATCCAAAGCATTTAATTTTTAAAACTTATTTCACTGTGAAAACCTGTATCGTAATTGGCCTAAAGACAATTTTTTGTTCTTTAATCTGAAATTAAGAGCCAAAAAAACTCCAGAATAATCTGAGTTTTGATATAGCATCTCAATATTTACCTGACAAGTAGAAAAACTTTACAAAAGTATCAATGGTTTGCCTGAGGTTTTAGATCTACAATCAACACATGAATGTAGTCCAGAAAACGTTTGAACACAACCATGGGCAGAAACAGATCAAGTTTAATTTCAGGTTATTTATGCAGTACTCTAAATTCTTATCTATTTCCTTTAAAGTGAAGTTAATGGTTGCCCAAACTTCTAGTCTCTTTACACATTGTGTTAAGTATTTTATTCTTCCAACTTTGGCAATTAAGATGTTTTTGTAAGGGCAGTGTTTTCCACAGAAGCACTTAATGAATCAGAGTAGCTGTAAATACTGCAAGAACTATGTAGGCAAAGTAAACAGACTTTTATTTGTGGAAGCTGTCCACAAGCTATGCCAGGATTTGTTTCTCCATATGTTTCCAAGTGCTTTCTGGGAAGAAATTATAGACAATTCTCTCTTCTTGTCACCAAGACCTAGGTTATTGTAAAAAGTGGCAAACTGATACCAAGCTGAATCAACAACAGAAACTTGAACTGTTGTGGTTCAGTCAGCCAACAAACTAAGATCTCTAACATGTACGCCTATGAAAACTGTTACTGTGTGACCAACAGAAACATGTTCTCTTCAAATGGAGATTTACTATAGAACATGCTGACACAATTTAAATGGCATCTCTTTTCTTGCATTCCCATCAAGAAATCTCAAATAATATCTCCAGGTAGCTAACCCCTACGTTTATTTAACTGTTTGTTGAAGTCACATGAGGTTAGAGCCTCCTTTCATCAGTTTTTGGTTCACAGCATTCTAGAGAAAAAACAACTGCTCTTAACTCAAGGTCATGTAAAAGAAAAATTTTCATTCACAACCATATTTCAGCTTTGTTAATTTGTGAAAAGTTACTATGATGTTTCACAACTGTAGAATAACGGAAAGAAACACACATCACTTACTACCAAAACAGTTAGGAAAAAACACAACAAAGAATGTTGACAAACTACTTTGTCTTAGCAACTGTGTCATTATTTTGAACTCTATGAAAAGGGAAGTTAAATGCATAAATCAAGTCTCAGCACCTTGTGATGATTTTGAAAGCTTCAGCTGATTGGAAACAAGAATGCAACAAGAGCAATTTTCAAAACTTATTATCAGACCAATGGAAACAACCAAAGGATCTGGGATTCTCAAAGACACTTTCCTTTCAGCCATACCACCAAAAGTAGCTAGCCCATTGCCAAAAAGCCTTCCCAATATTGACTCTTCTCAAACTCAGACAGTTCTTTTTAAATAATATCGGCTTTTAAAAATATCATTATACTTGGTTTTCCTTGACATCCGTACAATCCTCTGCATAGTTGATGCATTATTTCTCGCCATTTTCATGGTCCTTCCTGCAAACACTTTTGCAGAACAAGCTAAATGTTACTATTTGGCTACTTATCTTGACCAGAAAAGTACTTACTGACTGGCTAATTTTAAGTATGTAAATGAATAATACAATTACTTCACCAGTCATGCAGTTGAGCAGCCCAGCATGTATTTTTTACTGGATCATGTTTCAAATAAGAAGTAGTATACACCAAATTTTAACCTAGGATCCCAGCCATTGGCCCTCTTCAGGAGTCTGCAATACTGGAGAAAGATATTGTTACTCTCAGGGCTCATGAACTTCTCTCTGCTAGACATCACCTTTTATTTCCCACGAATCTGACAGCTCCCTACAGTTTGTGAATGTTTCCTAAATTGCTTCAAATTATAATCTACCAATGAGAAGCAAACTGATTGATGAACACAGTAAAAACTGGAATAAAAATAACGAATACCTAAGGCTTGCAATATTTCCCATCAACACCACTTGAACATGAAAAGAACATTTGCCCACAGTTTAAGAGAGAAGGCTGAAGAATACAGCAAAGAACGCACAAGATGTACGATGATTTTTAGTTGATCAGAAGGTCTTGAGCAGCCTACTGCCAATCAAGCATTTTGCAGTCTTCTCTAGCACTACAACTTGAACTTAATCAAAATGTAAAAAATGACAAACTGTTTACCATTTATTTAAAAATGCTAAAACAAAGTCTGAAAACCTTCTTATTAATAAATACTTATGGTGAACCATAAATATTTTTACAGATGAGTACCAATCACTATGCAATCAGGATTGCACAGAGAATAGACTGTAAAGAGAAATGGAAGAATTCCAAGCCAGTCCCAACTCTAAGAGAGGAGTTATGATCGGAGAGGAAACGCGTTCTTCTACATCCCTCCTTCTCCCCCAGCCATGCAGAACTTCCATCTTAGATGTCAAGCAAGAGATTTAACACTACAAAATACAATAAGAATCTAAAAAACAATGTATGTTTTAGGGGTGTACATTGCTCCTTTTTCCAAATGCCTATGCCAGCTCATGTATTTTGGGAACCTTGCCTATAACCAAAAGGACATCTGTCTTTGTATTGCAATGACAGGTCAGCCCCATAAGCTTCCCCAGCAAGGACAGGGCATTCCAATGGGTGAGAGCCTGCTCCTAGTATCACAGGGATTCCAAAGAATAAATTATTGCAGACAGTTATAATACTAAGCAGTTATACTGATCAGACATTAGATTAAGAAGAAAAAAAAAAACAAAACCAAGACAAAGGAAAAAAACCAGAGACCAAAGACTGAGAAGATGTGCATGTGATATGGAAACCTAGGGAAATGCTTTTTATAAGCAACGGTAATCAAGAGCAGCTATTTTAATACAACAACGCTCCAACAAGCACATGTCGTTCTTTTCATCTAATATGAAGAGGCATTCCCACAAAAGCTCTTTGCTTATCAGACCCCTGATAAGATTCCCAGTCTTATAGAAATGACAGTTGAAAACGGACAAGTTTTAACATTAATGCTCCTACTGGTGCCATGCCACACTAAAATAAAGGAAAAAGAGGAGAAAGCAGAGGAAGCACACTTAGCACAACCATTTAGCTATCTTGTGTGGCCATTTACGAAAGGATACCAGTGTTTACCCTGGTAAGTCAGATGGCTGCTTTCAAGTCAGATAGAGGATGATGTACTAAACCCACATATGCAATTGTACATGTGTGAAACAAAACAAAAATCAGGGGAACTGCATTTAAACAACTTATATAAACAGCAATTTTAACAAGGTATACATGAATGACTTCAATCAAGCTCTTCCCAAACAAGCTGAAGATACCTTGTTATCAGAACTCCCCCACTCCCCCCTCTCTTGTGCTCTTTATTCAGTGTAAGGCTTCAAACTTATTTCAAAGTCTCACAGACACTTTTGATTTTACATTTGAATTTTGTTTCTTTTACTACTCTATCTTACCCCAGACCCAATTCCCAGGAAGCCTATACAAGCTTTGTCACAGGGCTACAATGGAACAGGACCAGGCACCTGATAGACTGGATGTAATTTAACATAATTAAACACAACACAGAGCAATAAAACTAATAGGCATAGGTTAACAAAGATTAACTTTTTCAAAAGAGCAACCCACATGCAGGAAACGTTACTGATCAGTGAATATTTAAATTCACACCACCTTCTAGAATATTAACACTACTATACTTGGGTCTTTTTCCTTAAGATGCTTCCTCAAGAAGCAAGCTCTCACAGATTTACAAAACAGTAAGACACAACTGTGACTCCTAGAGAGCCCCAGAATGCATGGTCAGGTGCTCCACTTCTTAAGAAGCTAAAATAAACCTGGATCAATCTCACTTATTTAATACACATTTTCCAACTGCCTAAAACATAGAACTCAATGATTTGCAACATTAGTACACACAAATTACAACAGTAAGATCATAATTTTACGTATGCATCTTTACATAATTGGATTTGTTGTTCAAAAGCAAAAGATGTGAACTATGGCAGTAGTATTTCCCCCTTATCTGTACTGAAGTAAACTGAGCAATAAAGACTGGAAGGGATATGCAAGGAATTTGTGAACATAAGTGGGAGAAGAATGGGGAGAGAAAAAGAAGAGGCAAAGCTGCATCAGAATGACATTTTGCATCTTAGTAGGAAAGCATCAAAGAACCAGAGATAAATCAGTCAATGGCAAAAAATAGCACAGTTAATGTAAATATATATTAAGTAGATCTGGCAATTGAAAACCATATTTGGGGGATACAGTATTATGCAACATCATGAGGTTGCTTCATTACATGGGAAAGATCCTAAACATTTTACTAATGAGAAAACTATTGAAAACAATTAGTCCTTTGTACCAGATTCAAGCAGAGTGCAACTGAAGGTCTATTTTTAGAATTCCAGCAAATATTTTTAAAGATAGACTGTGATTCACTTTGGCCAATAAAAACTGCAAAACACAATTATGAGAGATTAAAATTCAAGTTTGTATTTCTATTAAAAATTTGTATTTTGAGTAACAGCATTTTTAAAATAGCTTTCTAAGCTTGTTGGTATCTGACAATACTTAATCCCTGAATAGCATTTTGTACAGCACAATTTATGGAATCTATACGCTATACACTGAACCTCTTGGACTTTACCAAAGGAGTCTGATCTTTTATAACAGAAACCCATATTTTGCTTTTAAATTTTAAGAAAAGTCTTCTGTAACCTGCATATTAGTCTGGATTGGCATATGTTAAGACTTTAAAAAGGTTTAACTGTAAGTCAACAAAACTTAGTGTATTTACCCACTGCATAAAACCAAGAGTACCGCATTACATGTGTGGACTAAAGACTCATGTGCAGTCACGGCCCCTAGGATATTTTTTGCTTTTCCCCCCAAGTTTCAAAGAAATTGGGGCCAACAGTCTGCATCACTTCTTGCAGAGGGACAGACTCACAAATGTAATTCTCTGCTAAGAAACGTATGAAGTTGAGAGTCACGTAACGCATCCAGAAAGAGTCCACCAAATCCCCAGGGTAACAGATCTTTAGAGTTAAAGAGCCTGGTCTAACCCCTGCAAAAAGCCCAAGAAAACAAAGTTTAGCGAAGGAACGTCATCCCCACAGGCAACCAGCACGGCAGGAGGGCAGGCCCCACAGTGCTGCGCAAGGACGCAATTTACAGGCACCTGCTGGGACGCTGCGCCGGTGCTTGTGGAGGGCTCCCGCGCAGCAGCCGGGCATCACCAGCACCTCCCCACTGCTGTGGTAAAGGGATCATGGGGGGCACTCCTGACATCTCGCACTGATTCAGCTGAACGATTTTTAAGAAATTTACCGAGCTGACTTTGCCAGCAGCCTATTAGGAGGTTTCACAGAGCCCATTCTGACAAGCAAGCTGCGAAAGCAGTAACTTCCAAGAAAAAGTGTACCAATAAAAAAAGTCATACCATCTCCAGTTATTTCCTCTGCCTTTCCAAGACAGGGGATAACTAGATCAATGTAAATCCACGTACCGTCTAGCAGATGCATGCAGCCTACTTAAATAGCAGATTTATTTGAGCTTTCCTACCACAGCTACTACGATAGCATTTGAGCTGCCAGTTTGCTCACAGCTGATGTGGACTTCCCCTCTCCTCTAAGCGTTCTTTTAGGAATGACTTACAGTAACAGGGCAGCTGACAATGCTCCATCTTACAGAAAATTCTTCCTCACCACACACAATTTCATTTTCCTTGCATCTTAGTGTCATTAACTAACAGTCACAGGAATTATCCTTGTATACTAATGATAAGCTCACTCGAGTGCAAAAACAAAATAGCACCGTAGCAGTTCGGGGTGGTGGATGGAGGGGGGCAGGAGGAAGAAGAGAACAGCTGTAAAGGACTAGTGGTTCCCACTGCCACCTACCTTGGTCCCTGACTAAAAACAGCATCAGGGGATTTTGGAATTCAACTCCTCCATTTTACAGAAAGATGCAAGTTACAAAATTCTGCACAAGAAAATAGACTCTATTTTATAACTGTGTTAATTTCATGGAAAGATGTTCACTTTTCTATTTAAATTGTCCTCAGACAGTGAGTTTCTTCAATGACTTGCAACATAATATACCTAGAAGCAACACTGCTTTGAAATCGGTCTATTTGACAAAGTTTTAAAGGGGAAATTTCACTAAGAATTAAAAACAGTTTTGTCAAGTGGAAGACAAGGCACATATACCCAAAGAGTTTTAAAAAACCTTATACTGTTTGACATCTGAAAGCTAATTTTTTTAAAACTCCTTAAAAGATTAAAAAGTCACAGTCCTAAATAGGGCTAGACTTCAATCAGTGAAAAGTATCCAAGTCAATATACCAATACCCATTTTACTCCTTCAGAGTATTCAGCCCAGAACATTTAACACTAAACAAACACACTGTCAATGCCATGGTACGAGAGGACATAAGGTAACTCAAATTTAGATCATTCTGAACAGATTACAGGTCTTTGAAAGGGGGAGGGGGAGGCGAAAGGGAGGTTATGTTTTTGTTTCATACTTAAAACATTACCTCCCTATTACCTCCCTTGTTAATCAAAAACATTCTGTACATTCCTTCATCTTAGAAAGTAACCATTAAAGCAGACCTATCTAGCTCAAAAAAAAAAAAGTGAGGTAGTAAGTTGTGAATCAAAGTGTTCCCTTCCAAATAAAACATCTGCAAGGGGAAAGGGGAAAAAATAACTTTTAATAGAACTGCAGATAGGTAATCAAATGCCCTAGTTCAACAGGGAGTAACAAGTATGTGCACGGAGATTGAGATTTGTCCTTGTAGCATTTAATCCTACTCATATTGTGCAATTCATCTCAGCACGGTCAGAGCAACCACAGCTCTACTCCCACTAGATGGAAAATTCCACTCGGGCTTAAGTGAAACTCTTCAAAAGCCCAATTTGAATTCTTCCTGCTAAACCCCGTTTTGTTCAGAGAACAGCTCATTCGCTTGCAAACACAGTAAGTATTCTGTTCATCCTCTCAGAGCAACAAACAAATGCCACTTCATTGTGGGTTAAGCCCTGGAAAGAGTCTGAAGACCAGTTATGGGTTATATTCACACTTCCTCTCTCCCTACCGCATAAGCAGTATCTTTCCTTGACAGTAGAACAGCAATAGAAATGTAAAAATCTCACAGTAAAAATATGGCAATTAAATATTATAATTGCATTGGGCTACCATGTAATTATATGTATATGTCAGTTATATAATACAATACAATACTACGTTGAGCAATTCAAAGGAACAGTTAATATATACAGCTTAATGTCTTGATGCATAGGGCCTTTGGCACCAGGCCTTCTCTTTGATCCTCTCCGAGTGGTTACTTCACAACAATCTTCATTACCACCTTCTAAAGAACAACCAAATGAACAGGAAAGAATTTTATTTTAGTTCACCTCCTCCTGTAGAATGGAAAATAGGAAGGGAAATAGAAGGGAAAATAGCAATATATTTATCCTACCCAGGTAAATCACTCCTATGTATTCCAACTAATGCAGAGTGAACTGAAAACAATCATGGTATTCACAGAACAAGGGCGCAAGAGCTGTACACAGAAATACAGCCAGTAACAGCACACTGAGCTGTATTATAAATATATACATTTCCCCCTGCAGAATCCTTGGTATTGTCCCCTGGCAATCATAAAAAATGCCAATGCTTTGCTAACTAACCCGTCAGAAAATGCATGTCTGTACACCCACATACGATTTTCTGCCTGAAATAGGTAAGAATTTTATTCTAGTCTTATACCTGTATCCACAGCACTTACTGCCAAATTCAACGGAAAGGAAACACAGAAAACATAATATTTATCTGCCATACCACTCCTCTTTAGGAGCACAGTTAAAGGAAGGTAGGTCCAATGATACAGGTCTCTTAAATGTTTCAGGTTCTTCTTTTAAAGATTTTATTGGGTTTTTCTCCCCACATCTTCTGAATGGATTTAAATAACCTGAAGAGAATAAGCTAATTAAGTGTGAAGAGTTATTTTGCTGGTGTATGTACCTTGCCAAAAGCAGTGGTTGTAACAAAGACAAAACTCAAAAGCTGTAACCAAAAGCTTATCAAAAGTTAATCTATTATTATCAGATATCAGAAACTATGCTGAAACATTATATTAAAAAATAAAAATAATAAATAAACATTCTCCAGTGTATTAACAAAAACATAAAAACAGAGCTAATCAATGATGTAACCAACAAATACAGTTTTAAACATTTCCCCAAAAAGCATTTAAGATTCAAATACAGCAGAAAACCAAACATTTTTAATTGTTAAATACAGTGCATTTGAAAACTCTTACTACAGGTTTTTTCCTTTAAGAAAAAATGCTAGATCATTATTTATTCTTGAAAATTCAAAAAAACATCATAAGAAGCAAGAGATACATCACATCTGCTGTGAAGAATAAGCAGACAGAGCTATTATTATTTTCTAACATAAACAGTAGTTTAAAATAAAAATTGGAAGATCTTAGGATAACAACAACTTTATCTTGTTTCACTGCTAAAGGAGCAAGATTAAGCACGGAACTTCCTCACCCTATTGCTCTGAAGCTTTCACACAGATAGCAAGACTTCCTCTCAAATACTGGTTATGCTCATTTCTCCTCACGCACCACAGCTCTATTCCCTATCAGGCTCCCCATCTCACACCAGTGGCATATAGAATAGCAAAAATATCTGCTGAATATCTTAATGTAACCACCCTATAAGTGAAAGTTACACTGTATAAAAACTTGAAAAGTCATCTTAGAAATATATTAGGTATAGGATATATCCATATCTTCATCTAGCTAGATATGTATGTATTTATATATATGGATGGATATGGATAGGTAGATAAATAGATATATACACACACACCCACCCCACATCTACTAATCTATATATTAGTCATTACATTTATGTGTTACGAACAATCACTCTTCAGGACTGAAAAACCCATCAGAAGTTTGTACAGCAAATCTTGCATTGCTAAAGTCAGTCAAGCTCATCAGTTCTCATCTACCCTCTCTGTGGCAGCAATCATGCTGTACAGCATTTGCAGACGAAAACTTACAAACAAGTCATACAATGGCTTGCATGAGCTGAAATTCTTCCTAATCCCCCAAAACAAGCATTAATAATATAGGGAAGTGCAACCAACGATTATCAGTTTTTCCTTTAAGAATTAAAGCTGAAGAGAAGCTTAAAAAGGCATTTTATA
Source organism: Fulmarus glacialis (assembly GCF_000690835.1). NCBI lineage: Eukaryota > Metazoa > Chordata > Aves > Procellariiformes > Procellariidae > Fulmarus > Fulmarus glacialis. The sequence continues at coordinate 59,144 of NW_009216085.1, read as the reverse complement.
AAAAAAATCCAAAGATTCAAGAAAGAACTCCCATCACATAAAAAACCACCACAAAATCACCTTACCTTATAATAAATGGGACAAATGGTGCCATGCTGAGTGCTGAGTATGTGCCATCCATTGGAGATGGATACAGCCTTCCCAGGATTAAAAGCAAAAGGAAGAGGCTTGGATGGATTTTCAACTCTTCGGCTTCACTAAATAAAAAAGTGGTAAGAAGCATTTGGTGAAAAAAGCATCCTCCTTCATGCTAGTATTGAGACTCTTCCACACACAATACCCTTCTGTGTTTCTGGTTCAAGGAGGTATGCTAGGCTGATCATGGCAAGAAAGTACAAACCCTGCTGGGATCAAACATGGCATCCAGTTCTCCTACGGCGCCACTGGGGAGACCCCTGTAGGAAGGCACTTAAGGCTGTGCTGCCTTCGCTTCCCTACGTTATCCCAAGCCTCCTAATATTAAAAACCAGCACAGATAATGTTTCTCTAGAAACTGAGAAAGCTGAGTTACAAAAAGATGGTTAAAAAAAAGTCTTTTTTTAAGTTTGGAAGGAAATGTGTATTTAGTAAATAGCAGGCTTTATTAAAAGAATAGTTCTTGTCATTGACACCAAGTGGCTACTATTCATACTGTCAAAACAATCAGAAATCCAAGTCAAAATCAACACATCTTGATTTAGTTAATGATTAATAGCAAGATACAAGCCTTAATCTGCATCGAAAAAAGCACTGAAGACCAACATTTCAGGCAGCAGCTTTCAATCTTTTTCAGTTTAAAGACCTCCCAAAATTTTCCAGTGATGACACTGTCACCTTTCGAAATGTCAGGTAAAGCAGACTGCTGCGCAGAATATATACACCCTCTTTTCTTAGAGCAGAGACTGCAAAACATGCAACGACTGGTGAAGCTCCCGCTCCCAACTATCCACCTCAGGCCCATTAAACAGACAGCTGAACCTCGCCTGTAAATCAGCTGCTGAACTTCCACAGTTTATACCACAGCATTTTAAGAAAAAACAAAGCCGGCACTGGTTTACTTTAAAAGTTCATGAACCTGGGGGTAACAGCATCAGCGTCATCCCAAACAATATCATCTGCATTGATCAAATTGGAGCTCTCAGCCACCATTTTTGGAGTCCTTAAAAAGAGATTAAGGACCTTCCCCAGAGTCAGTGTGTCACAGGCTGGAAAGTGTTCATTTAGGGTTATATAAGGCCTATGACCCTGTATCACTTAAACATGTTCGGAAGTCTCATCATTAAACATGAGACAGTCAAACACCCAGTTTCTGTCTTTCCCTGAAAAATATACATTCTTTAACATCTGATCCTAGGAACACAGCAACTACTAATTATTCAACAGTGGTTCACACTCCAGAGACCTACTGCAATGTGCAAAAGTTATAGGAAAAAAGCCTTAGCAAAAGATAGTAGTAGAACTGTATCGTTTCAAGAAGCACTGATGAAAAGAACAGCATTAGGGTGTATGTGACAGAACTCAGTTTAACCTTTTCATTGCACTTTATAGTTCAAAGCTTTCTCAGACACCATCTTACCTGTTCAAAGTATTGGTTACAACCTCCAACTGCTTGAGAAGGAAAGGATAAAGACTTGGAAACCGAGAGAAAAACTCCCTTCCTGTCATTCTGCGGAAGGGAATGAAGAGAAGTTACAATTAGCATTCTGCAGTAATTAGTTGCACTCAAAATACCAGTTTCCTTGTTGGATTTCTGATGCTACAGTGAAGTCAGAGAGCCAGAAGAACCATGCACACATGATGAACCCCGTTCAAACAAGGCACAGTGTTTTCATTAAAAATGATGACACAGCGTAGTTTACACAAGTTAAGTAACTCTGTCTGTATGTGCGCATACTAACACTTTGTCAGCTAAACTGGTCGGGCCTTTTTGGGAAAAAGGGATCTTAGCCCCTTAATCACACTAAAAAGAAAAGATACAGCAGCTTAAATTCTGGCACCATTTTAACAACATTCTGGTTGAACAAGAGAAGACTACACTCGCTTTAGTATGGCTCATGTATCATGTACTAAACAGCTAATAAAATATATTTAATAGACATGTTCTAGAGGATGCTCATATTTTATTGACACTGAAAAGCATCTCAGAATAGTAACTCACAGAAGATCTGTAAAACACAGCGGCAGAAGCGTCTGACCTTCCATTAGCCCTCTTTACACAGTGCTGCTTCCAGCACGTGGCAGTAGCATGTGGTGGCATTTCCAGGCGACGTTTTCGCTTGTGTAGATGGGGCAACCACATTCAAAACAGAGCAATGTACCAATACCTACTGAACTCATCCCTAGCCAGAATTAATAAGGCAGCATAGTTCAAGCCACAACAGCAAATCAATCCAAGCTAAAAAGAGGTAAGTAGAAATCTTCCATATTTGTTTGTTTTATAATCTTTTGATCAGATAAAGGATGGCTTCATGGTTTATAGGCAATCATTTAGCATCATCTAAGTAAGAACCACTTAAATGTTACAGTGGGGAGGTTCTAATCAGACATATATGCTATGCAGATAAAATGGACTTCCTTTAAAAATAAATAAATAAAAAGCCATCCATTTAGAAGAAGAAAGCCAACTGCAGTTTCCTTGCCACATGATGAACCAAGATAAGTAAGTACGTTAGCATGACTCCAGTGCAAACTTTCCGAAGAGCAGACAGATCCAGGTCTAGAAAAATAACATGATGAGACGGCAAGATTGAATGTGCGTAAAAATAAGCATACAAAAAAAAAAATCACGCAAGAGTAAATGAGCACATGGCAAGCATCAGCACAGCTTCTTCCAGCACTCAGCTAACATAACATGCCTTAGCCACAGGCCACAGAATAAACACAGCAAAACCAAATCGCTAGATGTGAACAAATGTTCAAAGAGGTACAGGAAGCTTTCTCTAGGCACATAAGAACAGTACAGTGAACAGCTGTAACTAAAAGCACGACCCAGGATTCTGCAGTAGCTGTTATAGCCACAAAAAAGATTTCAGTTAAAAAATTTAGATGGAAGCATTTGAACTGACAATGAATATAAATTGAAGCAGTAATGAGATTGGTTTAAAAACATCAATACTGATAATCACTGGTGATTTAAGCAGAAAACATCCATGTAATTTCTCCTAACAGCATCTTCAAAACAACTTCAATTTTTTGCACGTACATTATGTAGCAAATTGAAGATGCAAAGCCAGAGATAGCACAAAACATAAGATCTAAGCAAGCGTATCAAGTCAAACAGCCCATTTTACTGAGTTTTCATATGTAAAACATCAAGAACTCTGTATTTTTAAAAAAAAAAAAAAAAAATCAATCCAAAAATTCTGTGACACCTCCACCTCTTATGCCACAGAATGCATCAAGCAAAAACAGAATTGAGGTTAAGTTTCCTGTGGAATGGGTGGCCACTGGTTACAGGCTTAAGAGAGGACTATATGCAAGTAGCATTTCACACAACAAGTATTAATGTATTAAAAATTCAGTAGCCAAATTTGAATCAATATTAAATAATGGAACTGAATATCCTTACAAAGCCTTGAAATTCTTTGTAATTAGTGTGGTTTCATGAATCTTTTTGACAGGGAAAGAAAACAATAACTACTGAAGTGGGTAACTTACATAACCTCCCACTGGGTTTACTGCAGGTTTATAGGTTACATGACGGGAGATGGCAGTCTAATCAAAACTATTAATCAGCAGTATCTCCAGAAAAGATGCCCAAAGGCACCTTCTGCAAAAAAAAAAAAAGAGACACAACTGTCTGAGCAGACTGGTTGTCGAGGGATGATTTTAAAGGGCCTCCAGTTCAGAGAGGAAACAAGAAAGACTACACATTAGCAGAAGTGCTGCAAAATGAAAAGGCATTCTCAAAAAATACAGAGCACCAATTTAAGTGTGAATCCACTACCTGGGGATGTCGAGGCAGGGAGATACGCAACTGGAGAATGAGCAGAAAGCAAACCAGCTAGCTAGAGTAAAACACGGAGGTATTTAGTTGTTTCATTTTTGATTACTGACCATGCTTGTTGCTCCTGGAAACGTGTACGCATTATTAGGCACGCACAAGTATTTGTGTATGGTAACTGAGACTGGAACAACAAAAAAATGCAATGGTTCTGCTTTTCAAAAATGTTCACAACACTAAGCCACATATTTTCTATTAATTTCATCAAAAACTATACTGCTTTGAAAAATGAATACCAACACTTTAAGATTTGGCTCATACATGTTAGTGATATAAAGAGAGTCATGCATGTGCATACACACACAAATGTGAGTTAGGCTTTGTAATTAATAAGCTATCCATATCTTTAAAAGAAGTTAAGTCCTTGACATATCTACAAAGGAATGTGGACTAAAACAAAAATCACTGCTAGCAGTTTTCATGGAACAAACTTTTTCCTCCTTTTCTAAAATATATCTGACAAGGAATGATAGGTTTAAATTAAAAATATAGATAACTATCTTTCCATTAGTCACTGACACAGTTCAAACACATATTTTTGGCAATGTAGCTACCATAATTAAATCCTTAAAACCAACATTTTGCAGATCACAGGATTTTACATCTACTCACCCTAAAACACATTTATAAGAGAAGTAACTGGGAAGAGCCTTAAGACACTAATATTTTTCCCCATGTCCAGCTGAAATTATTTTTATATTGCTTCAGAGCTCATCTTTGACAGTATGTTCAACCACAGGCTCTGTAATAGTATTTTCTTTTTTCCTGTTAGCAACCCAAAGCAGCACAATTTCACAATCCAGAATTTCAAATGGGATTACTGAGACCGAAACAATGGACTAGTAGAAGGTTATATACTGAAATAGGAAGTACAGTAATGAAACAGAAAAGTTATCAGTGGGATGATGATGCTTACAACAAAATCACCCTCCCCAATGTAAAATGTCATTTAAGTATATAATTAAAATGATGCTTAATGTCAAAAGATTGAGACAAACTCATGGAAGCACTCGTATCCTCCTAAATTCACTTGTAAAAATAATTTGTAAAACTGTATACATGCAGAATACTGTGGTACATAAATAGGAAGATGCAATATTTATGCCTCAGATACTTTGCAGTTTAACAATGTTAATGCCTTGTCATATGCAAGCAATTCTGCAGAAAAGCCAGAAGACTAAATCAGAGTACAACCCATTCACAAAAGGTTCCATTTTGATGGCTAGAGACAGCAGTCACGTTTAGCACTTTTCAGAAGACTGATGAAGGGTGTTTATGTAGAAAGGGAGACATACATGAGTTTCTTTCCCATTTTCACTCAGGTTTCCCACCTGAAGAGATGTTCCATTAACAAAAAAAAAAAGTCATACAGAGGTACCTTCTGTACCATGCCATACAGAATCAAGCTACACCCACCACTCCTAACTATTCTCTGCATGCCCTTGAGTCAAACATGCTCCTTCCCACTTTTGTCTGCTCCAGAGTCTATTTAAGAGGGAAAGAAGGTTGTGATGACAGCAAGAAAGAAATTTCACACAATACAGAGTTCATATAAATTGGCAAGAAGTTACTCTGAAGGCATGTGATGCTACAAAGGACAAAATTTAATTCCTAGCAGTAAGCGTTTGGAAGACAACAGTGAATCACAGATAAGTTACCAAAAATCAACAACTAATTGCAGGAAAAAAAAAAAAAAAAAAAAAAGACATAACTGAAAGCAGACTGTAAATCTATAAAACTTTAACAAAAAGTCTATTTTAAGCATGAACAAGAATATAGTTTACAGTGTTGATAATGCTTCTTTAGGAAAGATGCAAAAAAAAGTTTTACTTTTCTCTGAAATAACCTAAACCAGAAGTCCTTATTATACTCTTGATTGTCAGTAGTTCTTCCATTCATTTAGCACTGGTTCTTTGGCTTTATCACTTTTCAGAATAGAACCTGGGGCAGCTTAAAGTAAGCTAAAGATCATGTACTTACAAGTTTTCATTTCATCTGCTTTGCTTGTGAAGACATTCAGTATCATCAAACTTCTAGAACTAAATTCATAAATGCTGCTGAAAACTGTGACATCTCTGGTCATTATGCATTATGTTTGGCTCAGTAGCAACTTCATGCTGCATAATGCAAGGGTTAGTATCTACGTTTATATAACTAGTGTCTTTCTAAATAAATATTCCACCTTTATGCATAATAAGTGTGTGAATTATTTAACTGCATTAAAAAAATACATTTAAGAATAAAACCATAGATGTGGCAGTGTTCTTTTTTAAGCTGTGCTGTACACTTAAGAGAATACTCTAGGAGATTAAAATTCTGCTGTGACACTGGGGCATACGTATCATTTTACTGCGACATGTGTCAAAGATTACCTGCTTCTGTTCTTTCATTTATTTTTCAGAAGAACTGAAGGTTTTATAACCTTGCATGCTGCTTTTAGTAACTGACATGTTAAAGAATATTTGCAGTAAATATGTTCATATTTGAGTATAGCATAGATGAGATATAGAGACAACGAGCCTTCTGACGGCAGCAAAGTGTCTCTGGTGCTCTTTTTGAACACAAATATTGCTAACACCTCAGGTCGGCTGACAAATGCATGGTCAGATCTGTGTCAGGGCAAAAATAAGAGTATTATTTTTAAAAAGGAAAAATAGAACTGGAATGTGAAAAAACCAATATAGGCAGACACATTTAGAGAGATCAAAACCAAGAATGCAGTTTTCACGAAATGATGTAAGCCCTCTTTTAATTGTCTCCTATAAAATCTACTCTTGCTACACCAATCCTTACATTGGAATCATTAACCATAGTATGTCAGATGATCCTTTATGTTAAAGAGCAGTAATGCAGAAACAGAATCCAATTTACTCCTTGCACTGCAAGGACAATTGCTACTGAAATAATCTAAAAACCAGGACTGAATTTGGCAAAACTGTCATTCAAAATGACAGATTTATAAAGATAATCCACATTTTACATATTTGCTTCTTTTGCCTTCATTAAACTATGAAAAAAACCCACAGTGCAGCTTAACTAGACTAACTTAACTAGACTAGTTTTTAATTGTCCATTTTGACATTCATGTTCTTTCCCTGACCATACCTTATCCAAGAATGGTAAAAATATTTCTAGACAAAGGAAATAAAACAGTTCTAGTCACACAAGCCTCACTGTTATCTCAACAAATGAAATGTTTGAAATCTCAAAATTTGCTTCAAAAAGCAAGGCAGCTTCAGCTCGGAGCAGAGATCCAGTCCTCATATGCTTCCTTCACAGCTAAAAAACCCATGGGCTTTCTGTGAGACACAGAAAACAATAGGAAGCAGACAACATCCTGCAATGTCGTCTGAGGAAACATCTACACGAGGTCCACAGTTAAACTACAGTTTTGGTTTAACAGATTAAACTCTAGTGTAATCTCTATGAGTGACAGTAAAGTATCTGACACGCTGCAATTAGGGTATGCTATTAGATAAAATGGGTAAGTTAGAGAAGGAACAGGACTTTAAAAAGACCCAAAAAGAACATGTTTCAAGTCAGTTATTGGTGGACCTAATCTATTGTTGGGACCAATATTATTAGTTTAATTGAAGCCCACAGTAAAAGAGTTAGGAGTGTGCCAATGAAAATCCATGCATGAAACAAAAGTTATGAGGCATCGTCTGTAGAGAGGGAAGATTAAAACATTATGAAACAAAACTGGATATCCTGAGGACCTGAATACTAGAAGGATATGAAATTAATAGCAGATAAAAAGACTGCATTTATGAGGACTAATTAAAAAATGTGTTACAACTTAGGAGCTCATCAGCTGGAAACAGCAAAAGGATCGAAGCATATTAGTTGGTACCTTGGATCCCTCATTAAGAGGACAAAGACAAAGGCCAATGTGATTCTGTTACACATCAACCCTGATACACTCAGTATGGACAAGGAAGTACTAATGCCACTCTCCAACAATCAGGTAAGACATAAGCTGGAATAAATCACAGCTAACTTCCAGCTAAGAGAGACGCTTAAAAAAAACTGCTTACATGACCAAGGGAATAGAAAGCAAATTTGCTGAGAGGAGATTTAAAAACCTCAACTTGTTTTGTCTGGCAAAATTAACACAGATGGGATATATGACTGTCATCCACAAATACCTCAAGGGAAGCATCAGGAGTGAAAATAATTATTTAAAATAAAGGACAATGCTGGCATAAGAACAAATTAGTATTGAATGGCCATGAATAAATATACACAGCAAGTTAACTTTCTAATAATCAAAGCAGCAAGACTCTTGAGAAGTTTTACCCGGGAAGGTGGCATTCAGGGCATCTTCCTGCAGAAATAGCGGGAAAAAGCAAACTGTTTATAAGCTGCAACTTGCTTAGTTTATAAAAGGAACAGCATAGCAAGCTTGTTTATGAAAAGAACCGAGTCAATGTACCAGCAGGATCCTTACTGCTGTGTGCTCCTGTGATTTTTGTGACGTACTGATCCACATGGAAATTCCAACCTTTTCTTAAACGCATGCAGTTCAACTGGTGCTGAACTGTTGCTGATAAGAATTATATAAAGATTAGCAGCCAGTAATTTTCAAATCTCACCCCTGATGTCACCAATCAGACTAAGACTGTATGCAAGCAGATTCCAAAATGCACACTGGATGAGTATAGAAAAATTTCTAGAACTTTCTTTCAGAAGTTCCAGGCACTCAGTGATCACCCTTAAAAACTTGCTTGTATTTCACTCCTTTTTAAACAAAATTGAAGTCTGCAGTGTGTTTCTGAAAGGGTAAACAGGTGGCTCACACCTTCATCAAAAAACAAAAACCTCCAGAAGAATTGCAGGTTTCACTTGACTTGAGAAGAGAGGAGCAGAACCTTAAATTTATCCTAAGATGACCCCATTATGGTTGGCTCAAGTTGGTAATCTGCGAATTCCAGGGCAAACACCATAACTGGAGTTTGGGAAGAGAGTGTACATGCTACTGAAAGGCTCCAAACTTGTTAGGTTTCAGAGTTTCATGTCCATAAACAAGTAACTGACAGAGAAACCAACCTAAAGAAACTCATCCATAAACACACAGAGATTCCAAGCATTCAAATAGATGAAACTCAAACAGATTTGTGACAATTGATAAAACAATTCTCATAATTTAAAAAATCATTCTTGGAATCTGTTCTTTCTTATTTCTTAGAGAAAGCAGTTAAGCTACATTTGTAAGGCAGAAAACTTTAAAATGGACTGGAAAATGCTGTACTCAAACAGGTTCAGCTTCACTCAGCTTTCTCATTTGGAAGCTGAGAGAGTACAGCTTGGATAAACGAAGCATTTGGGCTGGACCATCAGGCCCAAAGGGCATCAGTGGTTCAGTGTTTGGTTGTTGGCTGGTAACCAGTGGAATACTTCACGGGTCAATTCTGGGGCCCCTATATCCCTCAACATTTTTATCAACAACTTGGTTGACGAGATAGAAAGCACCCTCTGCAGATCTGCGGACAACACCTGAATTAGGGGGAGTGGATGAAATATCAAACAGTAGAAGTTCAGTCTAGACAGACCTTGAGAAACTTGAGGCTTGGGCCAACAGAAACCTCATGCAAGGAGAAACACAAAATTCTGCACCTGGGCTGAATAACCCTGAGCATCAGCACAGGCTGAAAACCAGCTGGCTCAGTAACAGCCCCACGGGAAAGAACCTAGGGGTTAGAGTGGATGCCAAGCTCAGTATGAACCAACAGCACGTCCTCACTGCAAACGGGCAAACCACATACTGGACTATGTTCATTAGGATGAATGCGGCAGCAGATCAAGGGAAGTTATTACCCTCCTCTACTTGGCATAGTGAGGCTGTACATGGAATCCTCCATCCAGTTTTGGGTTGTCAGGTTCAGAAGAGACTAGAAGAAACAGGAGAGGGTCCAGCAAACAGCTGCTCAGATCGACAGGGCCTAGAGTACATGCTGTATGAGAAGAAGCTGAAGGAGACAGGTTTGTTCTGTTTGACAAAGAGGAGGTCCAAGGAAGATTCAACAGCAGCCGACAACCACTTGAAGGAATCAAAGATTAGAGAGCTAAATTTCTTGCAGTAGTTGCAGACGGTATAAAAAGGACCAATGGTCACAAATCATTTTGCGCAACAGGCAAAAAGGGGAACAAAGCATTGGAACATGTTACTCAGAGTGGTTGTGAAATCGCCATCCTTGGAGGTTTTTAACTCATCCAAAGCCACTGCTGACCTGATCTAGTGTTGCTAACAGTCATACTTTGAATGGGAATCAAGAGATCCGTTTACATGGGATCCCTTTCTATGATTCCACTTAGCTACTTCCCACTCCAGCACCATGGTTTTAACCTTGTCTTCTTAACGGATCAGTGTTTTTCTTGTCTTCCTGTATTTGTTGGCCATCACCAGCTACTGCAATTACAGTAAACAATAGCTCCTGCTAAGAACAACAAAATTCTTGAGATTTACCTGGTTTTTAGTCAGTTAGTAACTTAGTCTTCAGTTGGGCACAAAGTATTATTTTTGCCACAGAGTACACTAGTATTTAAAATACTAGCTTGATGGGAAATGAAAATAACGACTTAAAATTTCGCTTAATTCAGAAATAGTATATATTTATGAAAGCTCTTGATTAGCAGTCCCTTGGGATGACAACCAGAGAATCATCACCATTCCTACTAAGAGACAGAGACAATAGCAACAGGCAAGCTCCTTTAGAAATAAAGATTACATATAAATTTTATGAGTTCACTTCAGATAATTTTGTTTTAAAGAACATACCTAAGAGTTAAATTCCTGAAATCACATCCTGTCTCAGGACTCATGACAAGCTGCTTTCAAACAAACATTTCACACGTGTAAGAGAATTTTAGCGCTCCCATAGAAGACAAAATGGCCACGTAATTTTTGGGGGAGGCTTGAAAAGCCACAGTGAAGCCTGGAAAAAACAATTGTAAAAAACCTGGTGCAATACATTGGCTAATAAGCCCAAGAGCAAGGATATGAAAGATTATTGCATACTTGTTTTTCTAGTCCTAACATGATACAGGACACCTCTTCAGTCACAAGAAGGGACAACTTTTCTATAACTACGTCAAGTTAGTTACAAAAAACAATTTAGATTTCATTTTTATCCCACATGAAATGAAAAACACTATGAAGGGGAAAGAAGAATCATTATAAGGATGTAGGGTTTGCACCTTCAGTAAAGATGTGGTGACTTTGCACCTTCAATAAATCTAACATTTGTTTTGCTAGGAATTAGAAAATACTTAAATGCCAGAAGAGTAAGCAAAATAGTTTAAGTTCACTGACTTGAAAAAACATTCTTTTATGCTACACAGCACTAAAATAAATACTTAAAAGGAACTAAGAATATGCCACTATATCTTGGTTTTCATTTTCCTTCAGATAGAAGTGCTAGAATAAACATTTTTACTAGTTTACATTGCTGTGTTTTTATGAGGTTAATATCTGAACTGTCAATCAAGGCCTGTATAAATACAGTAGTTAAATACCTTCTGCTTTAGAGGCACTTTTATTTACAAGAGAGCTAGCCAAGATTTCCAAAGGACTGCATGGTCTGGTTTGCTTTGATCTCTTTTAAGTACAAGTTTCTTTATACCTCTTATTTTGCTATTTATTATACCCTTTGTGTAATCAGGTACGGAAAGAGCACCTGCATAGAACAAATACTTCAGGAGAAGTGTGACTTAGAGGAATAATTATGCAACACACAGTTCACTAAAATAACTTGTCAACTCCTTTTCCAAGAGCACTTTTGTTGCTATACTAGCAAGAGAAGTAAGCGTACAATGGGCTCAGAATAAAAATAGGGGAACATCACTTAAATCCAACATGACAGATACAACCTGGTACCTGTATCAACACATTAATCAACACTGAACTTTGATATATATACACAAACATGTATATATGCATGTATATAAAACTATATATAAAACATAGCTTAAAATGAAAAATATATTTTACATATAATATGTAAAATAATTATTTTTAACAAACTTTTTTTAGAAAGTTGAACTGTGTATATGCGTAAGTGTGCACATGCATGTATGTACATACATATGTATGTATACACACACATAAAAATAAAATTAAGAGATACGTATATATCTCTAGAAAGCCTCCAAGAACTCTGTTCAACCACTGCCTATGTAACTATTATCTTTAATCCCTTGCCACAAATTTAGCATTGTGAATTTACCTCCAAACAACCCACACACTTTCTGTCTGGGAGTATTCTGTGAAGAGTAACTGCTTTTTACTCAGTATGGTGAAGTTAATGAATACGGGATGTGTACATTATGCGTGGAACAAAACAGAATAATTATATCAATTCATATTAATGAAAACTTTTATCGCTACAGCAGAAACCAAATTATCTACTCATGTGGTTAGTTTTACAGTAATTTTTGTTTCATTGAATGCATTTTATTCACTTGGGAGAAACAAACATTAATATTATGCCCCTAATTTATTTAAAATAAATGAATGGACTGAAGTTACCTCAGGCCAGCACGTATATTTTCAGGATGTTTCATTCTAGGTAAATTTTCATGCAGGTCACTTGACCATGTTCATCTTCCTATTTTCTGGCTCTGACTTAAGACAGCATGTTAGGAAGATCCTCCCTGTTCAGGAGAGCCCAGATACACATTTGCACACCAGTGCTTTTAAGTGTTTAGGTCCCAAAGACTTGACTGGGATTTACGTGGGTTAACGTTTTTCTGACTCTGTATATACAAAATAAAATCTTGAAGTAAAAATGGTTCTGTAGATTTTAGGCATTTCAGATAGATGAACATATTGTGTTCCTAAAATCAGCAGAAATCATATAGACACAGAGCATTCTCAAGGAGAACAGTCTATATCTTCTGCCACAAGGGATTTTAGATAGTTCTAGATTAGACTTGTAAAACAAACAGAATAATTGAAGTAGTAACACAGAGGGAAACAGATTTCTTTAGGAGCTTGTTTTGAATTTGTGTCTTGTTTCTGCACAAAACTTACATAAATTTTCCCTTCAATTTACAAGTTTAATAGCACCTTATCATCATTATTCCTATTATAAAGGCACTTAGAAATAGGAAGCCTGTTCAAAATTATGTTTAAACAAGCACATTGTTATTGAACTATTAATTAGTAAAAGCCGTAACAGTTATCTGAGTCAGCCTGAACTTTTGCGTGTTTTCTTGAAGACAGTTCTGAGATTAAGTCTTCTAAATCTGTCAGAGTCAATAAAAAAAAAGAGCCAGAGCATTAAAAACGGAGAAGTTGAGCAAAATAAATGTGGCCTATTTTTGGCAAACAGAAGGGGGAGGGATTTCTTTTTAACAAAAACAACCCCCGCACAAGACAATGTACTGCATCAAAACCTTAACAACTACTTCACAAGCATTCACTGGAACAACTAAGGTGGCATGGAGGGAACAGGCTGCAAAACTTGGCACAGAAGGAGCTAGAGGGAAAGGACAGGAGGCATTTAAATGGCTCAGTCATCTCATGAAACCTCACTGTCACTGACTCAGTATTTCAACTGAAAAGCTGCAACAGACCAAAGTTGCCAGAGAAAATCCGCTAGGGAATCACTAATGAGATCCAAGATAAAGCAACCCCAACTCTTCCCTCCACAGCATGCGGTCCAAGAGGTACAGAGGCCAGTTTTGTGAATCAAGCTGTATTTGCGTTTCCCTGCTGGAGCCGGCACAAGAGGCTCAGTGCTCTGCTGCCTCACCGCTGCCCCTCCTGCAGACCCATCGCTGCGGTCAGCATCCTCTCACGCGTAGCTGTACCTCAGCTGGCACACAGGACTACTGCTAGTGGTGTGTCTCCAAGCCAGCACTGAGCATTTACGGGCTAGAGTCAATCTGAGTATCACCTCTACTGAAACTCTCCTAAGGGCCACCCGATTTTACGACACTGATATGCCATTACAGCTTGACCACATTAGTGCCACCAAAGGTTCTTTCAGCTTATCCCAAAATAGTACTGGCCATTCCTCTGTGGGCAACACAGACCCATCTCAGAAGTCCTGTCAGAGCCCAGTACGATGAACTGCAAACGTCTAATAAAGTTGCTGTTAAGACTGACAAAACATCATAGATGTAAGACAGATTTTTCAGCTGTTAAGTTAAAAATATTGGAAGTGCTAGCCTGCCAGATGTGGAACATTCAACAGAAATCATGTATTTACGATGTACTTTATGTACTTTAAGCTACAACTCTAGAGTGGCTCAGTGAAAAGGAAGATAATACCAGATTCATTTAATTTAGGGATAATATTATGAAAAGAGAGGTTTACATTAGAACATTCAATTTGCAGTGTTTTCCTCTAATCCTTCACAGTGTAAAATGCAATTATTTATGGTCTTAAAAAACTTAGTATTCACACAAAACCTTAACGTTAAAGAAAAAGTACATGTCAATTTAGGAGGAAAAAAACCTAAAGTAGTGTTTTTGAAAGTTAATTTGGTTTTACTCAAGTGTGCAAGCAACCACTTACTGAGAAGTGCTGAACACTCAACTTGCAATAAAAACAAAGCAAGCAGAGGGCAGTCATGCACGTTGACTGCCTCACAGCCAATAGTGCATCTTCAAAACCTGTTCATATCTACATAGTTTTCAACTTAGTATAATTAGAAAGATCAGTTTCTCCTTTCCAAGTGCTTGAAGTTATTGATAGTCATCAACATTTACTGACAGCTATCAATGAAAAGAAAGACTTACAGAAGGACTATGTAGATGGCAATTAAAGTTGTTCCTTTCTTTTCAAATATATTTAAACCAACACTGAGAATATCGCAGTATTCATACTCAATTTCCTAGCAGCATGAATGTTTACTCCACAGAAAATGTGTGTTAAGTTGACAGCTAAGTATTTTTCTGCATATGCATTTTCCCTTCACTAGAGTCTAACTACATAGGAGCTTCCCCCCTCCCAAAATGCAAACATATACATATATGCACCAGTTACTTTGTGCAAAAATCACCAGGCTGCACTGTACCATTTCAGCCTTGACTGCTTTTTAATCAAAGAGTTTAAGCTTTTCCTTCCTGGAACCTCCTCCAACAAGGTGAAAAGGTAAGGCAATTCTCTTCACCCCCCATTCTTTCTTACCTAAGGCCATTGGTTACTCTTTCTGAGGACTTTGCAACATTTATATTCCAACTCAAAAAATTCCATTTTCAGGTAAGCCAATACGATCCTTTTTTATTACTCTAAAGACTAAAGCTTTTCCCAAGAGAAATGACAAATTGCCTCAAAGGCAATTTCTGATCATGCTCATCCTTTAAAAAAAGATAAAAGCCAGAAATACCAGGTATTTTATGAGAAGAGTCTTGCCTAGTAACAAGCAATAGCAGCTTTAATTAGCATTGGACTATGGACCAAAAAGGTCTCCGATATATGCGTGTGTGTGCGTATAGCGCTGGACTACAGACCGCTGGTCTGTACTTCAGTATTGTATATACACATATATATAGTGCATATATAGACAATATATAGTCACATATATGTGTGTGTGTGTGTAGGAATTTAGGTGAAAATATCACTATTACTGCTGTACCTCATTTGAGCAGAAGAGAATTCCCCTATGATGAGAAATTTAATTAACATTTCAAAATTAATTTCAGTTGACTTTATATGTAAGTTATTTTGACTTTCATGTACGGACCTGCATTAACTATCACAATATATATTCCATTTTATTTTTAGAATCTCTTCATCTCAAGACATCCTAATATTTCATGTGATAAATAATGGAGCCTACAATCGACTAGAGCAAACATTTACTTTAGATGATTTGCAATCTGTAGCAACATTAACAGGAAAAAAAAAAATACCCGTGGAAACAAAACCCAGAATTATTAAGCATACACTACACCCCAGCTTCTTGAAAAGTGTGCGGAATCAGCAAATCTACATTTGCTGATGTAGAAACCCAAGAAAACTGGAAATGGCTATTTAATCAAAACATGAGAGGCAAACTCAGCGGCCTACAGAACTCGCTGCCATTTAAAGTCCTACTTCAATCAATTTGTATTAAACCAAGTGTAGTACTCGGGTCTTCAACGTGCCCCTCAGAGTGCTGCTTCCAGAGCAGCCCATGGGAGGACATGCCTGGGCCATGGCAGCCCCCTCTCCAGACCACGGCTTGGGCGGAGGGCAGGCCTCAGTGCAGCCCCAGCACCTGCAGCACGGGATCAAGCGCTGAATGGCAGTGGGGCTGGGGAACAGGTCGCACTGATAGCGTGGTAGCTAGGCAAATTAGGATACGGGCCTAGCATCCTCCGAGCATGAAGTGACTGGCTAAACTAACATAAATACCTGTGCTGTGAAGGGCCCGGAGAAAAGGTGGATATTTCCTCTAACGCACACTGTGATGTATCTATGCAGAGTACACTTTCTATAACCACATATAAATGGGCTAATTGCAAAGACTCCTTTCCAACCCTTCCTCGCTTTGTATTTATGTGGCTAGAACTTCATTCCAAGTCTTGTAGATTTGCAATGATCATAATATTTAAGAAAATTATATTCCCAAATCGAGTATATAAAAACTAAAATAAACCCCCGTACAGGTAAGTGTTAACAGGACTATTTTTAAAATGTCAATTATCTGGAATTCAAAGCATCATTTAGCCAAATACACACAAACACACTTACAGCAGCATTAGAAGTTTTGGTACATTCTTTCTCAGAGAGAAAATTTCTTTGTTTCTAACTTTCTTTTCACTAGAAAGAGAAAGCTCAACCTGTAGAGTTGCATGGACCACTGTAAACAGTCTTCACATAATTTCTCTCTCTTCTCCTTGCAAGAGCTGCACACAGAGTTGTTATTTTTCAAGTATTAATTTTCCAGTTCATTATTTCCCTGCCCATGCTAAAATTAAAAAGACGCATCAATATTTAATGAAAACAGGATACGACTGCATCTCCTGTAGAGCATGATGTAGAGTAGTCCCTTCAAGTTTCCAGTGAACCCTTATGAGTGAAGTTTCCATTAGCCCAGAGTTCTGCCCAAGAAATCCCCCTCCTTCACTGCCCCAGTTCTCCACTCCCCAGTTGTACCTATACAGCTGTTGATGCAAACATGTTGCAGATGACCCACAGCAGAGTCCCACTGACAACTGAAGTTGCAGCACAACCGAGCAGTGGGAGCCATGATGCGTAGTTGGCTATTTCTTCAACCCATGTCTCCTCAAAACTGCAGATCAAGTTTTCAGAGAACGGACCTTCTCTAGCATAATCTAGTATTGCCTTGTTCTCAGATTGAGACAGACAGTTCTGGCTAACCTTCCTAAAGCCCTTTCAATGATCACAAAGCCCAGCTCAACATGCTTTCTTGCCTCTGCCCTCCAGTAGGGATGGCCACTGCAGATGTAACTTCAAATGTCTGTCAGCAGAGTCTGGCATCCCCTCACTCTTTGTCACGGAGTGAGGGGGCCCTTTCACACCCAAAATGACACAGGAATGTTTGGAGGCAGACAACAACAACAAAAATAAACAGAAATCAAAACAAAAACCCAAACCCATCATTCTTTTACGTATGCCTGGAAAAAAAACCAAATTAAATCAGGTTACTGATCAGACATAGGTTATAGTTCATTCAGTCATTCAATCCAACTGATCAAGACCATCAAATAACGGACCACCACTGTGTTTCACTACGTAAACACCCCAGCTGCATGGCAATTACAATGTACAAAATTAACATAAATAGGAAATGGAACATAGTATCAGCAGACTAAAAGCAGCAAAAGACATGATAGGCCTGTAATTTTTGTAAAAAGGATGCTATATGTGAATTTTTAGTGGAAATAAGAGGGAAAAAAGGGAAACATAACACAAAGTATGTTAAAGAAACATGGCAGTGAAATTAAATTGACAGTACTGTTCCAATAAAGCTTTCTTCTGGAAGTCTACACAAACTCTCCACCACCCCAATTGTACCAGTTTCATAGGAACTCTTGTTGAGAAAACAACCAGAAAGTCCATCCTTTTTTAGACAGATGCCCAGAATAGCGCAGCAATAAGGTAACTCCCCACTGGGGCAGAACAGACAAATTTAAACCCCTAACCTAAAATCAGGCAAACTGCAAACCTATGCAAGGTCCTAATGGCGGCATCAGAGAGTTGGCCTCTGTCTCTGTCCACAGACAGACTGCCCCTTAATGCAAACAGAACATCCTGCAGGCAACAGAACAAGCAGCTCAAACCCAGATAACTTTCACACCAGCTCCTACAGATGCAAGTTGCTAAAATGCTTGTGAAGTAAACTGCCAGATTTAAAAGTGGGGGAAATAAATTACTTTGTTTTAATATATGAATTCTGTTCCAGCAAAACACTAAAAACAAGTTTAGAGCTCCTGAAGAGAAGTGCAGCTGCACCCCAGGGATGTGGCTGCAGGGAGCTGTGCAGCAACGGTGACACCTCGTGGTGCCAAACCACTGAAAGTCAGACCTCTTCCCAAACACAACCTACCTTAAACCCACCGGAGCGGTTCTGAAGAAAAAGCTTTACAAACAAAATAGCCAAACAACCTCTACATCCTTCTCCTTCTAAATCAGTATCTCTGGTAGAGACAGGAGTCAGAAACTTGAAATCCAATCTCTGCCTCTGTTTTCATATCTCCTGTCTCTCACTGACCCGTGTTTTCCTATTCCCTGTTTTGTGGTTATTGACGATTACATGTGGGAAACAGTAGAACTGACTATGTACAATGTTAATGCAAAATTGTTAAATGAGTAGAGGAAGAAAAAGAAGCCAGCCCAGCTTTAAAATCTTTTGGGTCAAAGTGACTACAAAGAAGTTACTGTAAACAGAAACCTTCAGAGAAGCAAGTCAACAGTGCCAGTTGTATAAAAATTAACATTGTTTTTAATGAATTCAATTCAACTATATAAAAGTTTACTTTCCTTCATTCTGGTATCTCCCATCCCCAACAGATGCTCAAACGCATTACTTTCTGCAACTTCACAAACAAAACTCAGATTACATATCTCATCACACTGCGTGTATTTGAGAAGTCAGTTTGCCTTCCCACTGCAAAGTTAGTGTGAAGTTTTTCCCTAGGATGCAAGCTTAAAAAAGCTGAGGTATGTATTTCTTTCAATAAGTGCTCAATATTGAAATTTAAAAAAACCCCAACTTTAAATGCTGTTACAAAACCAAAGTGAGAAGGCAAGAAATGAGAAACTTTTTATTGCTCTGCTTGGGTTTCAGGGGTTACGGGAGTGAATTCCGAGTTTAAGTGAGAAGTGTTTTGGGTTTATGACAAAGCAGGGATAATTTCATGCAGTAGGGGAGATGGCATTTCAAATCGTTTTTGGGGGAAGAGTTATTTTCTAATGGAAATCTCCCTCCGATCTCCCACCCGTATTTCTTCCTCAC
Source organism: Fulmarus glacialis (assembly GCF_000690835.1). Classification (NCBI taxonomy): domain Eukaryota; kingdom Metazoa; phylum Chordata; class Aves; order Procellariiformes; family Procellariidae; genus Fulmarus; species Fulmarus glacialis. The sequence goes on along the minus strand of NW_009216085.1, from coordinate 39,748 downwards.
ATTCATACATGCATAGTAACTAATTTTTCAAGTGACACCTGAAATTAATTATTTCAAACAGCTAAAATGGCACCTATCTATCACTTAAAAGATGAAAGATTAGTATCATCCCAGGATATTTAGTTTCTCATAATGTGCATGAAAATTATACTAGCTACATAGATCAACACTAAGGAATCACTGCATAATGAATGGAATTTTTGAAGGTAAATCATAACAATTGCCTTCTTTCAGAAATTGCATACCTTGTCCGTGATTTGAAAATCCATTAGGAATTTCTGAAATGGTTACCATAATATCCATAGCATGACCACTCTATGGCCTTGCAGACAAACCCAGGAGTGTTTTTTAATGAGTTCATTCTGCGTCCAGGGTTATTTTCAACATCCCTACTAAAGCAGGAACCTCAGCTATAGAGCACAGGGCATGGGCATGCTTCATTTGCTGCAGAGGCTAAAGGAAGGGGCTGAAGGCCAAAGAAAACACAGGGGTGCTTGTGCACCAACTGGAGGGCACAGAGAAATAGGAATGCTCAGGACTGGGGAGTTTTAAGAGTCAGAGGAGAATTGGTTTTACATAAGAAAGTGAAATAGTAGAGGATCTGGAGCAGGACTACAGAGTTCAAGAGCAGAATCCCTTGGAAGAGAAGCAGCTTTGCAAGCTGCAATTTTTGGAGCTTGGAGGAAAGAGACATGGAAGAGGAACCGGGTGTTCTAGAGTAAGATGACTAAACGGAAAAAATCTCAAATTAGTAGGGGTCAGATTACCTCCAGGCCTACTCTAGAGGCAAGGGAACATACATGATCATTGCTCCTCTTCTCTTTCACCCCCCCCCCCTTTGCTGTCAAGAGCAACAGGGCTAGTTTGTGACCACAAGAGAGACTGGGCATTTGGAAGAGCCACTGGTACCAAAATCTCTCAGCAACATTCCCCTTCCGTGAAATTGCACGTGAGTACAAATTAACTCTCACTGCTTAACAGCAGATATTTTTGGCCCTACCACTTATTTCTTGGCAGCATAGTTTAAGCAAAGCTAGATGTTTTTGTAACATCATGATTCAAATATATCCATAAAGCAAGCAACATTTTCAAATTGTTGTTGGCTAAGGTCATGTTTTGCAACCTTACAATTGGTACCAAGTGAAGCTTACCTATTTTTTTTGGAATTTTCATCCTTCCCTCTTTTAACCCCAAAAATTCTTGTAATCAGAGCACTAAAAAGAAGTGTAGATGAATTTCTTACCTAAAGGAAAAAGAAAAGAACATGAACTATGTTTTAAAAATCCCTTTGAAATGTACTAATATTTTTTAAAATACAGCCACTAATGTACAGTCGAAAAGAAGAGCAGCTGAGTGAAGGACAGAGCATGCCTACTGCTCAGAGGTCAGCACATGGAAACAATTAATTCAGAGCATCTTTCCTCTTAATCAAGATGACACTAACAGAAAGTTCAGATTTTTTGGAGACGTCCATGTTTAACATAAGGGATACATCCAGTTTTCTAGTGGTTCAAAGCATTCACCCTTATGCATGGCAGACCATGAAATGTTCTACCTTAATATGCCATATGGAATACTATCTTTTATTGAAAAGCAAAGTAACAGTGAGAATTAATGTAAATGCACTCCTTCCTAGCTAGGTGCACTGACTCAAAATTTAACAGCCAGATATATTTTTATCTATAATGTAATCTTTGTCCCTACTTCTTGTCAATATCAGTGCTTCACATTACAGAAAAACCAAAACAAAACCAAAAAATGTGACCACTATGACTGTTTTGCAGGTCTACATTATTAGTTATTGTACCTTAAAATACTACACCATGTCACATTCCAGAAATCATGGTACTGCCATTTATAAACATGACCAAAGCTTCACTGAACAGCACCACTCTATATCCTGTTAAATTAGAGAGGCAAAATTAAGAATTAACTTACTGCCCAGACAGGTGACATAAAACCTAGAATTGCTGCTTGTATTCCATCTGCAACATAAGGCATGATGTTTTCACCTAAACGTGTATCCCTAAACAGTGCCCGAAGGATATTTAAAGCATGAACCTGTGGCCAAAGCTTCACTGAACAGCACCACTCTATATCCTGTTAAATTAGAGAGGCAAAATTAAGAATTAACTTACTGCCCAGACAGGTGACATAAAACCTAGAATTGCTGCTTGTATTCCATCTGCAACATAAGGCATGATGTTTTCACCTAAACGTGTATCCCTAAACAGTGCCCGAAGGATATTTAAAGCATGAACCTGTGGGGGTAGATTAAATATATATATATATATTCATTGGAAAATACCTTAAATTTAATGTATGTTAATTACAGCAGTGATCATTCAAAAATAATCCATATGCACATTCACACCACTTTATTTCCATATTGAATACAAGAATACTGATTATTAAAAAAAATATTAAAACAGTGTAGCAGTAAACACTGTTAAAACCAATTACAGTTTAAAAATATATTCCTCTAACAAGTACAGTCCAGGCATTGCAAGTGAAGGCCAGCATTCTTTTTTCCTTAGCTTATCATGCCTGTAAAAATAACTTCGAAGTTTAGAATCATCTTTTCCAACATTCTTGACATGCTGTAGATACTGTGAGAAAAAATAAACTACAACTCACAGGAGGACAATATTAAGCTAAAACTGACAGCCAGGCTTGCTTCACCATATGGAGCATTTTCTGATACTTCTCTACTCTCTGTAGGGGAAGGTGGTAATCTGTGTAGCTTCACAGACTTTGACAAGGCTACGTAAATTTATACCAGCAGAAGATCTGGCAGAGCCATTAGAACATACTTCTACGTATTGTCAACAAATTATGGCTTGCACTTACAAACAGAAAGATGAAGTATTTAATAACAACATTTTGAAGATAGAGATCTTGACTTTAAAATAAAACTTTTATGCATTCCAAATATATATACTTAGGTTTTAGAAGTTACTAAGTATTCATAAAATCACTTTTCATGTAGTATTTTACTGCACACAATATGATTTATGCAACTAAATTTATTTACTCTAAATGTAAACAAATGCTTGCTTGTTAATTTCCTTGTAAAAAAGGAAATTACTCATCTATTTGCTTAGAAATATACTACAGACAGTAAACTGATCATATAAATTCAAAATGAATATGACTATATTTGCTGTACTAGAAAAAAAATTATAAAATAACGACCAATCCATTTTTAGTATCTTATGCACCTGCAAATTCCAGTGACTTCATAACCTCTGCACATGCAAACACGTTTTAAAATCTAGCTACAGACAATAAAAACAAAATATCCTTATTAAAAACACACACAAACTTCCTTAACTGTTTGAAGTAATGCAAACACTTTGACATTTGCCTTCTGATGAGAGTCTGTATTTTACCTGTGGAATTACACTTGATTCATTCAAAGGTGCAGCCAAAGATATCAATTCTTTCATTGTCATTTTCAGCAAATCTGTTTTGCTCTTCTTTGGTTCTGAAGCTAACAAAGCCTACAGAAAGGTTTTTTTAAAAAAAAAAAAAAGGAAAAAAATCAGGTGTTTCTCACCATTTTTATTTACTACCAGTTCTGCTCCACATTCTTGTATTTACCATATTACAGCGTAGCTTCTGACCATACACAAGGACTAAAGAAAAATTTGCAAAAAGTTAAGTTTCAGTTTTAACTCTTAAGTTTTATTCAAAGCCTCTTAGCATTCAATGTTCCAGTAAGAAAACTTTGCTCATGCACTATCCATCTGCCTAAGAAAATTTGCTTGTATGTAACACATAATAATTTATCACACACCAAAAAAATAATAGTATTTATTACAGTGAAAGTATCTGCCATATTATACATACTTACATTTCCTGGTATGGACTTTTTTTTAGTTTAATAACATACATATTTAAGATGACACAGGCTGGCCAAAGAATAAATCCTGGTTTGCAAAACAGGATAAAACAAGCAGCACATTTTTAAAAGGAGAGAAGAGATGCATCCATCTCCAAATAGTAGTTCAATGGGTAGGACATCCAGCTGAGATGAAAATACCCTAATTTAGTCCTCTAAAACTCAGGACTGGAGTTAAAACAGTTTCTTTCTCTGTCTAGTAACTCTTGTTGAATTTGTCCAACTTAGTACAACTGGATAATCATAAATCACTTATTTCTAATAAAAAAATTATTATCCATTTGTGTTTTGGGGCCAAGACTCTGTTCAGCACCAGTTCAAACAAGATATTTAATAGTACTTTACATCACATAAGAACAACCAAATGGATCAGCTGCAAGCCAAATGAAGTATAGAGGTTAGGCAGAAACCCAGAAGTAGTCACTGTCAGTTCACCAGTACCTTTAATAATGGGAGAAACAGATGGAAGGGAAAAAAAGTATTCATGAAGTATAAAACAGAGGAGAATTAACTGAAGACTAAAATTTCATACCCTAAAAATGTTAAAGCTGTAACTAGTATTTTCCCATCATTTCCTCACCCACTAATTGGAGCTGCACCTTCGTACTATTAGGTAATAATATTTCTATTTTAAATAGGTCATTTAAAATGCTCATAACCTTAAAAATTACATATTATCATTAAAACAGATGTGTTTTAGTAAAACAAGAATAAATGTCACAGGAAGCAGATGGCAAAGAGACCACACTGAGTCTCAATTTTATGCATTAATAAAATAACCTTATTATAGTACTGTTAGGCTATGCATTACAACTTGTATTTTTATAATCTAAATGTAACATGTTATTTAAGGCTTAATTCATTTTACTGAGTGCTACGGGCACATTCAGAACTACTGCCAATGAACACTATCGCCTCTCTTTACAATAAAATTACAAATTCAAAATAGATTATTTCAGACTAATCCCAACGTTCATTTCAAACCTTCTCATTAATTGACTAGACTAACTTTGTACTCTTCCAGAGCTGTCAAAATAGAAGCATCTGACCTGTTTATCCAAGCAGCTATGGTACAGTGCAAGCTTTGCCATATGGACTCAGTAGTGTAGGCCAACTGCAGGCTACACACGTTTTCTGCAACGGGATACTGTTGGGTCCACCTAATCCTTACGTTAGCTAGCGTAACTTTTTACACGAAAAATTGGTTCAAACATTTTTGTTTTTTCACATTCTCAGGATTAACGCTAGCTAACGCCCACTGGTTTCAAACTCTGTAGTGTGTATGGGGAAACCAGAAGACATGAAATCACCAAATTCATTTTGCAGACAACTTACAGATATAAAAGGGAAAGATCTTTCACTGCTGAAACTGAAAAGGAAAAATGTCTCTAAAACCAATGCCTTACTTCTGATCTCTGCTGCCTAGCACACAGGCATCTAGCAAAGCCAGGAGCAGGCTGTGACTGACATAAGAGAGGTCAGACAGAAGCAGGCTGCCTCAGCTTTCTCAGGGCAAACTCGGAGTGGAAAACAAGCAAGATAAATTCTTCTGGCAGGGAGAGCTTGCTCCCAGCAGTCCCTCAGATTCTTGGAACGTGCTTGAGACAATACTTCAGCGAGTGGAGAAAGTTACAAACCATGTAGTTAATCTTGGACTGCTGTCTTAGAAAACCAGTTGAAAATTAAAATGATGGAGGTTTATTTAGCAGAAAGCAATCATGGCCGCTTTAAGGAGCGAAGAAACGGGAACAGGTTAAGTGTAATCTGCAGGACCAACTCTGCAGTGACTGACCCCACAAGGATGCAGATGAGCTGCTGCATACTACTGTGAGGCACCCAGTAGGAGGTGCTACTTTGAGCAGAGACAAAACATCGCCAGTTGATCAGCTGTCAGTTCTGAACTTGGCAGAAGCTGGAGGCTGGGATGTGTGGAGCTGATGGTAACATGGTGAGCGGGAAGACTGCGGGAGCATGGACCCAGGCTCACGGATATAAGTCTTCAGTAACCTACTAATTCATTGCACTCGAGACTGTCAGTCAACACCAATTAGTGTGACTCTGTTACTTCATCTTGCTTTATTACTGCTGAGTGGACTTCCCAAGTTCTTTATAGTATTTTCTAGGCCACCATTTTACAATTCTATGATGGTCTGCTCATATTTTACCGCCCTCCCACTTCACATGGAAGCAGCACAGAGTTACATGGTTAACTTAATCTGTGAATTAATTTATGAATTTGCCAGGATTATTACAGTGGCCACACAGAGCCTAAGCTTAGTCTTTTGAAATGCTATTCAAATTTACCTCAAGCCAAAAATCTCAAGAGTCAATAGAACTGCAGTGCTAAACAGCGTCAAACATGGTTTAGTTACATGTGGCTTCTTGGTTGCATAAAGGCAAAGTCTATATAAAAAAAAGTAACTGTTTGACCAAACGGGGTTGAAGTAAGAAAAATAAATAAATACATAAGTGTATTCACCAGAAAGGACATTATGAAAAAAAAAAAGTCAGAGGTAATAACATTAATTGGCACCTGTATGTAGAATGGAATTCCCGCACTACGTCTGGTTGCACACAGTGTAGATGAAGGATCACAAGATTTGATTTCTTCTAACACACAGCTTAGCCACTGCTCTGGCATGTTGCGCAGACTCTCACTGTTACATCTACATGAAACAAATACGTAAGAAACATGAAACAAATATATATGAAACTAGGACAGAGTCAAAGAAAACATTTAGTGACCTTAAGAAACATTTCTTACTATATGTGAACATCTCCAAGCATATACACAGATTTTTTTAAGAAATAAGGCAGAAATTAAAAAAGGAATTGTGTATTTTTCCAATGTTGGTACAAATTATATTAACCCTACTCATTAAGTGCCACTAGGGAAAAATATTTCACTGAACAGAACACAGGATTCTGTGCTTCAGCACTGCCACTGTTCTCCTCTGCCCAGAACCATTATCCTGTTCTGGAGAAGAAAACAAAGACATATGCACGTCAGTCACTGTGTAGGAAGTGGTACTTCACAAATTCGTATCTTTGCTGTCACACAGTAGCTGATGCGTGACCCTTACATTAACTAACATATACAATTATGTTTGTAACTGAAGCCCCTCACAGTAAGTACATATTATGTAAATACCCCTGCAAACCTCAGAGCAGCAGAAGGAATGAAAAACAAGACATACTGCTCTTTTTAAGATACTGCATCAGTCAAACTTTTGGTAAAGCACCCAAATTGCTCTCCTATCATCAAATACTCCTCCTCTGCAGTTATAAAACTCAGCATTGCCTGTAAGCAAAGGACTTCCAAGGACAAGGAGAACTCAAGTTTACTTCAATTGCTGGTGCTGATCAGTTCAATGAAATGTACTATATTCAGTGTGCAAGACCAGCTCATTAATCTTATGCCAATGTTCCAAAAGGATCATTCACTGTTACGAAAATTTCTATTAATGAGACGTTGTTATTAAAACCTGTCACACTGGTTTGACACGTGATTCAGTGTAGAAGAAAGAATTAATCACTGTGGGCAATACAATTGCAATTACCTCAACCATGCAGGACTTGCCCTACCTAAAAATATAAACTATAATTAAATTTATGATTAAGTAGGGAGACCTTACAGTAAGATACAATCAAGTTTTCCACCTCGGTGACTGAAATAAAGAATTTAAAAGAAAAGCTAAAAGGGAGCAGGTACTGATGTAAAAAACAAAATCTACTGGAAGGTCTACATTTACTCTCTCCTTCTTTACCCTCCTCTTATTAAAGCAAGAATTTAGGTAGGCTAAAAACCTGATACTGAACAATAAATGAGGCTTTAATCTGTAGTGAAACCCTCCTTTCCTTCTTTTACAAAATAAACAGAAATCACTAATGCAGAAAACAGAGGTCACAAGAAGTGCCAGACAGGTCAGCAGAAGACACAGCAGACCTCTTACTCTTCAGTAATTCTCTTAGGATTTCCACAACAGGTTTCCTATGCTGCTGTCAGGCCTTCTCCCCATTTTTTAAGGGCAGCACCTCTTCAGAACAGCGTCCAGCATGTGAACCATCAGTCCAGAACACAAGAGGAACATGGCTTCACAAGGGGTATGTCACCTCATACCACAGCATAAGAGAAGGGCACTTTCTGCCTCAAGCGTGTGACAGAAGCAATCAAATTAACCTGGAAAACTAACAGCAAGTTCTCTTTTCTTCGACTTTTCTTTATCTTTGTCGCTGATAATTAGCTTCCCTGCTTACTTTCAGGATGTGTTCCTTTGCTCACGTTTGGGTACACAAGGAGGATGCAATTCTAGGGTTGAGACCACGCAAAACTTCTCGTGGATCTCCTCCGTGGGTCTCTGCAGCTAGACTCTACTTTGCAGTTCTCTTCATCCACGACAACACGTGCAAAGCTACTACTTCTGATCATGTCTGTGGCTGGTCTTACCTCCCTAGCTAAGCAGAATTTAAATGTCTTAGTTTAGTCATGCAAAGAACAGTGCTCATCTCTCTTCAGTGTGTTATCTTAGTATTAAAACAAACATCCCACGAGACATATTCACATCTGCTGTGGTGCAGAAGAACACAAAGTAAAGCATTAAGGAAATATTTAAAAGTTGCTACATAGCATACTGAATATTTTATTCTTAAGTAAACTGAAGGGGTTTTCCCCTTGCAGTAGTAGTAGAAAGAGGAGAAATATACTGAAATCCAATAAATTTCAGACTCCCTTAAAACCGTATTGCTTTGATCTTGCCACAAGTAATTCTACCTTGTTCAGTCACCCACCAAGGCACTTTTTTTTTTTTTTTTTTGAAAGGTGAAAGGGTTATTGCTTTAAAGTTAGAAACATTAGAGACTATTGACTTTGCAATGGAGATGACTACTCCCTTAAATTTGGCAGCTCCATCTCCTTATGGTCTGGCAAGAAGAATATTGTCTTAAGAAGCAGGTGGCCCTAAATTTTAAGAATAATGAAGCTTTACAATGTAAAAATGGTGGTCTCAAGCTCAAATGTCATTTTCCAGACTTAAATAGTAATTATTTTTACCAGATCAAACAAATAGTGTTGATAATTAAAATATAACACAGTAACTTGATACACAAATTACTTAGGATGTTGCACAGTAAGTGTTTTTCCACAAATTTCTGTCTGTCCGTCTGCTGGTTATAACAATTTCATACATGCCCAAAACCCTTTCTGTGGTCAGTATCAATGAGTACAAAAAGCCAATGCAAAGTTAAAGCTAAACCCCTCTCCCTAACTCATACAGCTGTATTTTCTCCTATCCAAAATTAATGGTGTGTTAAGAACAAAGGATCGATCTTGGATTTGGATTTGGCCTTCCTGGATGTCAGTGGTTTGTGGCATAAACTTCACATGACCAGAAGCAATTTCTACATGTGTTAACCCAGAATTCAGCATTTCCAATGGCTGTAATCAGTCCCTATCTGGGGAAAAAGGGTTTTCTTTCACCATTTTTCCCTCTCTCAATAGAGCAGTATTATTCTTTTTCACACAAGTAATGTGATTCCTATTCTTTATAAAGCTAGTTTCCATACTGCCCCGGCACTTCTCAGACAAATAAGGAGACAAGAATCTAGCCTCAGAAACACATTACTATTCAAGGTATAAGTCATCCTAGAAAATGTCTCCTTTTAAGAACAACTCCTCTGAAACGACGACATCCTTCCATTTGCATCCTCTTTTTCATAGCATCTGCTCTAAATGAAGCAAAATTTTCCAAGTTATACAGGTGCATCAAGAAAGGCGCTGTTTTGAGGTTTCTCTAGCAGTAAAGCAAAGCAGAGAGAACTCTGGGTGGCCTCAAAATTTCAGAGACAATATCATTACCCCTATCTCTTTCACCAAGCAGGAAAAGAAATGGGGGGAGGGGGTGAAATACAGACAGAGTTAAAAATTAACATGTCTTCAAACTGAGCAGTGCCTTAACACTGTATCTTGTACTTCATTATATAGTGTACTTCCCAACCCTGCAAATCACAATACATATGAACAGTTCCCCCCCCCATTTTATTTCTCTCCATTTTAGACTCTTTCCTTCACAACTGTGATTACACTTTTGCTGAGAAAAGTTAGTGACAATTCTAGTACATTTCCCTAGAAAGTCCATCAATGATTTTTCAATTTTACAAGAAGTTTTCCCAGCAGACCATAGGGGCCTGGGAAGGCAAAGAGTTACAGTCACTTCAGAGCAACAAAACGAGTCAGAAGCAGAGTTTACTGCAAAGGATTAGGAAGGTCTACTCCCAGTTCCCCAACAGAAATATTACAGAAGATCAGACACTGACTAGGCACAGATGAATAATTTCCACTGATACTGGATTAAACATATGTAAAATCAAAGCAGGGTTTTTTTTATCATTACAGTTTTCCAGAAGACTATATGATATGATCCTAACTTGTTGCATATACCTAAAATTGTGTTCACTGAGTTTAATTTAAGCTCCAATTTGAACATTTAAAAATGTTCAAAATACATTATTCCTAAATAAACACATTGCGCTGTATGACAGAACTCTTCCCAAACCTTCCCCTTGCATTCTGCAACTTCAGTGAAGAAAAGCACTACAGCCATAGCTATGCAACACCATGATTTTGACATTTCCAGAAATCTTTATGTTCTACTTGATCTCTCAGAAAAGCTTCACTAAACAAAATAAAAGCAAAATAGGCAAAACACTATTTGGAACAGAGAAACTGTTTGGGTATTTATAAGGATTACAGAAGATTCAAGTTTAAAACAGATGCCCAGAGGCTTCCAGGTACTTTCCCTAACCACCACATCATCAGCCTGAATGAGCATTTGTAATTTCTCAGGGCCTATAAGAGGAAAATATTTTTTAAAAAAAACATCGCTTATTTCATTGATATGAACATTGCTTGTCTTGTAACTGTATGGTTTTCTGAAGATACAGCTGCAGACAATATTAAGCAGGCACGACAAAGGGAGCATCACACCACCAGAAGGAATATGAGCAGGGAAAAGGAAGAACAGCAACTTGCATACTTAGAGCAGACTCAGCAATTTACATCCAAATGTAAAGTCAGAGATCAAATTTCATCAGGTTCATCAGAAATCTCTGTGGAGGAAAGATTTTTCTTTCACCACTAACTCAGACTGGTCTGAATACCATTGCTCTGTCTAGAAAGAAGCCTACTCTTGGTTCTTACAAAGAACGGTATTTAAGGGTTATATAGCTAAAAGCGAGCTCAAATGGTAAATATTCCAGCATATAGTTTTAAGAAGATGTTTGGCTGTAAAAGTGAAGGACCATGTTCAACTGGAGTCTTTCATAAAAGCATGGGAAAGGGATTTGGCACAGTCTTAGTGACAGATTTTTCACTGGGTCTTAGAGAAAGAATGAATTAAAGTGTCAAGGATGCTTCTGTAGATCTTGAGTTCAATTCTGTTCAACAAGGTATCATGTTTAAGCTGTACATTACCGTAAGCTGCCTCAGACACAGACAAAGGCTTTCTCCTCCGGTATTTGTGGCTGCAGCAGTAAATTAATGCAGATTCTGGTACACATGCTTCAAGACTGTCCGTGAGCCTGGCAGCTATGGAGAGAGGCAGGCCAGTTTGGGTTTACTTGCAGAGTGGAGCCCCTCAGCTGCAGCAGGGTAAATGGAAAGACCCCGGGACACTCAACAGACCTGCAGGGCAACTGCGTTCGCCAAGAGACTTAACTCACCCGTTTTGGAGAAGAGTCCCAAGACACTCCTCGTGTCCCGGGAGTACCAAACCAAAGAGTCATTGGCTATTCTGGTATTAGTCTCCCTTCTCCTTTATTTTAAATATAAATACTAGCCTTGAGACCCGTATTTCCTGGCAAATGTCTTCTTTCAGAAACAAATGTACTTCCACAGAGCTGCTCTCTGCTTCTTCTAAACTGGCTTTTCCCAAAGGAGTACTTGCTCTACTTGAAATACCTTAACTTTAAAAATACTGAGCAGTACGCATCGTCAAAAAACTGTTTTAGAGAACTGTTAATTCAGAAGAGGAAAATTACTTAAATATAAGCACGCTTTTTTTGATGATGATACATACAAACTGGTTAATGTTTTAATAACTTCCAGAGAAGCAGAGTTCTCTTGAGCTTGGCTCTTCATTTTACAACATAATATAAAGCTGCTAAGTGGATTGTGCTCCATTAAATACAATGGCAGAAAAAGGGAGAGGGAACAAACATATCGGGAACTTCTCTGAAGTCTGGGTAGATTTGCTCTACTCTATTTGCCTCAGCTTTTAAAAGAAATGTAAAAACTGAAAATCAAAGAAAAACAGCTAGTCTGCCATGTAGAGAGTCCGCTATAAGCTGACAGCACGTTTTACGTTTTCCAGTATTTCCTGCTTTTTAGTTTGCCTTTCCTATTAAGTTTGTTGTAGGTAGTCCTGCATATTGACAGAGACCAGACTAGTGGGGCTGTACCTGTTTGGATCACCTCCTTTCTCCCCTCAAAAAGGCTGGTGGTAGTAAAAAGTTTTTTGGTTTTGTTTTGTTTGTTTGTTTGTTTTTTTTTAAAACAGTGTTACTTTGATGGCCAGACTCTCTTCAATCTGATGGAAAGAATAAAGTCTTTGAAACTAAAGTAGATCGTACAACTTAACCATGGAATTTTTTTTACATCAACACATGTTTATATTCACATCCACCATACCTACGGATAACATCCTTCAATATTCAGCAATTGTTTCTATGCATTCTATACTGTTAACAGCTTACTTTATTTGGAATGCTATATTAATTTAATGAACATTCAAAGAAATGCTGCCTGACATGAAAATATTAGCTATTGGCACAACACATTTTAATTTGTCACTGTATGTCTCAAAAGAAAACCAATGACTAAATTTGTTAATATTTTGTTACCTGAACTTATTTCTGCCTTTGGAAAAAAGCAAGTTTCACACACGAAACTAAGTTTAGATAACGATACAGAAAGTCTTAAGTTATGATGTCAGAGGTCTGCAAGAGAAGCACTGAAAAGAATGAAGGCTTTTGCTGTTAGAGTGGGGGTTGGTTTGTTTTGGTTTTTTTAATTAAAAAAACCCACTATTGCAAGTGCAGCATCCAATTCAGGAGACTGAATGAAATAGTGCATAGTGTGCTAAAGTATCTATAAACAGCAGCCAGAAGTATGCAGCAGACAGCAGAACAATGTTTTGTACTTGACTTGGAAAAATCAAAAGTATAAAATGTCTGCTCCGTAGCCCATTCAAGTTAGATTCACTAATTGATGTGACAACACAACCACTTCTCTAGAAAGCTTCCCAGGTAAGTGGGAGCACCTCAACTGTTGTCCACGATATTATGTCTCCAGTCACTCATCTTGGCAAGCTTTTTCTCACTCACTGTAGGAGCTGCTCTCTCAATATTCACAGCACTGAAAGTAGGAAAGATCTAGCCCAGCAGGGAAGTTAATAAGAAGACAGCACAAAGGGTGCCACTGAGCGATCATCTGATACATCACCTTACAACTTTCTCTGATACATCATCTTAAAACTTCCTGAACCAAGTTTTCATAGCATAAAAAGAGAACACAACATTTACACAAGCGTATATAACGTATATAGATAGGCAAAAAGATAAGCAAGAACAGTATCACACATCAGTTTCTCTTCTGCCTTTTTAAGTAAATAATCAAGTGTGAAGTAAGGTTGTGTGAGCTCTTAACAAACTACTCAGACCCATTTAAAGTGCTTCAATTGCTAGCACATAAAAGGAAACAACCTTCTACAGATACATCGCCAACAGAACTGTGGCTTATAGTTTAACATCTCACTGGCATACAGAATGAAGGCCGTAATGCGTCAAATGCCAATTTCTGTAGCAGTGCTGGTACCTATATGCAGCTACCCCACCAACATCCCGTACCAGAGACCAACCCCTCAGTTCTGTTGGGAAAATTGTCTGAGGGGACACACAGGGAACCTGGCCAGGCAGCTGGTCTGTACTAAAAACACCAAAGTGTTTCCATCACCAGATTTATTTTTTCCTTAAAAAAAAAAAAACACCCACCAAACAAAACTATCCCCTCTTCCTTCCTCTGCACCACCCAAAATAAACAGGAAACAGATCACTGCCTCAAACTGGCCCACTTGAGGCAAAAGGGGAACATTGGTTACTTAACCTGGCGTTGGTGTGAAAATACAGATACTTCAAATTGAAAATTTGACTGGTCTTTCCAAAAACTACATTAAAAAAACCCCACCAAACCCCACAAAGTCAGTAGAGATTTTGATTTGTCTTATTAAAAACTGGATATGATATAGTCACTATATATGACAAAGAAACATTACTAACACTTGAAATAGGTAACTAAGCATGTAATGGAAATTCCAACGCTCTTGCCCAGACCTCAGGACAATTCTACTCATTTAGTTCTTCTAGGAAAGTATAAAGTTACAAGGGGAAAGAAAAAAAAATTAAAAAGATCGCATATCACATCTTGTGATGCACTGCCAGGTAGTCTTCCAAATGTCAGAATATACAACTCAATGACAAGTTATAAAAGTTTCCAGGAAAACATCCTGGCTGAAACAGAAAGTCTGGCATTGATTTTCATAAAGGACTGGGGAAAGGGGACTGGGGGGAAAGAATTCTACACTCCTACTTTTCCCAAGAGCTTCTGAGAGCTGTTCAGTAAACTAGCATGCCAGAAATGGAGAAAAATGCAGCGAGCATTAAATGTCTGTATCGTCTTTCAATGCCTAAGCACCATCTCTAACCATAAGCACCGCAGTCCAAGTCACAGACATCATGTAACTAATGTCAAAATCATGCCTACACCAAACTCAAATAAAATCCACATGAAATCAAGGATCTGCTTGCACAGCCAGTTTCAGGATCGATGCCACAGTTTGGTAAAACTATTATATTAAAAACGTAATAAGTTGCCCATCTTTTACCTGGAAAGCATTTCCGTAAGTTGCACAAAGCCAGCGTATGCCAATTCAAATGCACCCCTGTGCCTTGACTGCAGCAGATGATGTTTAAAGTAATCCCCAATATTTTTAACCTAAAAAAAGAAAAAAAGAAAAAAGCTATTTGAAATTATATATAGACAAGTCATTTATACATGCAAGATACTTCTGCAATTAAAAGCAGCAATCCTTCCCTGGTTGGAAAGGCCACTGGCAAAAGCAAAAAGCAACTAGAAGTCCTATAATAAGAAAACACTTACTTTAATAACAAATATTATACTCAATTTTTCAGGTTAAAGTGATAGTGCTATGTCCTTAAAAAAAGGCCAAAAAAATAAAGGACATAAAATGAGCTATTTGCCCAAGAGGAACACATTCACATTTTAAGAAAAGAAAGGGACAACTCTGATTTTCAGGGGAAACAAACTTAGAATCCTTCTTGTTTACCTTCATTCTTACCTAAAATCCCAAAGAAAATATCTACTAAATCATAACAGCAGAAACAAATATCTACAAAAATATCTGAGAAAGGTAAGAAATTCAAACTTCAAAATGTGCCAAAGAGAAACAAATCTACCTTAGCTATTTTTAAGGTTCTAGGATTCTGCATAATTGCCTTTGACTAATAGAAACAATTTTAAAATAAAAAAGATTATGTATATATATAGTCATGAGAGCTACATTTAAAAGTCTCAAAAAGCTAAATGCTATAACTAAACTTTCTAGTTATATATTCTATAGTTACTTTCTAGAGCTCTACCAGGATACCAAGTTCTTAACGCTGTTTGGAAGCTTACAATTCCACACAATCTCATTCTACAAAAAGATACTTTTTTTTTTTTTTTCTCTAATTCTCATAAACTTTCAAGGTCTAAATTAAACTTTCAATATAATTTTTTTAAAACGCATAGCACATACTTAATTCTATTATGCAAAATTTTCTTCAGGAATATTTCCTAAGAGTTCTTCAGCAAAAGGTTCTTCAAAGCTTTTATATAAAACCAAGCATAAAATCATGTCAAGCTGCTTATAAAATTCTGCTTATTCTGTTATTTATAAAATAACATACTTTAATAGTCTGACAAGTAATTAAGATGTCAGAGAAGTTAATGTCATATCTAGCTATACGGTTTTCCACCCTACTGTTAAGTAATTCATATTATGCAAGCAATGAGACTGCAATAATAAAAAAAAAAAATTGGAGACTAAGTCTACTTATTACTTCCTGCAGCTAAACCCCACCTAATGTGAAACAAACAATAATTGGAGATATTTGAGCTAAAACAGTTATTTCTGAGTGAATTTTAAGCTATTTTATGTACCTACAGGGTTTCAGCTTTCTAGCCCAAAAAGCAGGACTAAGTGCCCTTTTTTCAAAAGGGACTGACCCACAGACAGGCCAACTCTCCAGGTGTGTAAACAAAACCAAACTAAGAAAACTGTACACATGGAAATCAAATTACTGCCCTCTTCCACCACCACCCTTACATTTTTAGAATAATTCATATGGATTTTTTTTTTTTGGATCACATAACTTTCAACTTTACTATTTATATTTCTAAGCTTTTTGCAACAGCCACATTCACTAGAAGCTTACTTCAAATTGAACTCTGATATATTCATTTCCACTCATAGGCTAGAGTTTGAAGAAAAAGCACTGCCATAACTCAGTTCTCACAAATGACATAGGACTGATCCTGAGGAAAGTGCGTAAGCATGGATTCTTATCTAATAGCATCATGCCATGCACGAGCATCCAGCTTCCCTGTGTCATAAAACCAGCACTTCGTATGTCAGGATGGAGAACAGGTCAAGGAATTCACATTTCCTACATCATAACGAAGATCCACAGCAACTGTAAGAAAAGGTGACCCTACCAACTTTGTTTGCACAGGAAATAACATCTCGGTTCAAGTTAAAACATTCAAATATGGAATAGGGAGCAAATATCTTAAATACATTCGATCACCTTGGTCAAAAACCTAGAGTACAACAGGTTAGTCTTACTAATGCAACAATCAACAATTTACAGGGCCATGCTTGCTGCCGAGATCAAGAATCTCAGTATTCAAGATATAAATTCTGTACAAGAGGTTCCGAAAGTTCTCTGAGAAATGGTCAGTACATTTGTGCCTCAATATCTTATTTTCCTGGCAATAAGATGCCACTAAAGTAGGGTTCTATATTCTAGAGGGTATTTTTTTCAAACCATTAGGAGAGGATGGCTTTAAACCCATAAAGGACTGCAAAAGCATCTCAGTTAGAAACAACTAGTAGCCAGTGAACTATTGCCAACCATACTGAACTCCAGAGGAGACAGACTGATCACATTAGGAACTGGGGAGAGGTGGTTTTTTGGTGGGTTTGGGGGTTTTGTTTGTTTGAATTCTTCCTTGAATAGAACAAACTCCAAAGCAGCAATGGGAGGCACACTTTTGCACTGGTGGCACAAATAAGTAACAAGTACTGAGGGTTGTCAGTACTTAAAAGTCTTCCATGTACTTCAACATTCCACCACAAGGCCTCAAATCAGCTCTCTCTGACTGTTGGGTTATAACAAGCAGAACCCCTGGCATTGGGACAGTACTAAGTCTTTACTTCTGCTGTCTCTTTTCACTTTGGTACATGGTTCTGGCAAGCTTACCTCCCAAAATTGCCTTAAAACTTCACAGGTGAGATAAACAGGAGTTTGAGGAAGAACTAAAAGTTCTTCCAGGCTTGGAGCACTGCCTTATCATTTGCAGGTCACATGACAAAATCCACACACAGTCTTCATTAGGTATCATTTTGTTGATTACGTGGTGGTTACATAGGACATGATACTGTTTGTATTGATTGTCTTAACAGGCAAAGCTTTGATCCTGCCATCTCTGGACTTTAAGGGTCAGATGGAGAAGAAAGGTAGAATATGTATTTGAATAGGGAGGTTCCTCCAGATATACTAGGCACTTCCTATGTCTATTTTTAAAGGCAAAGCAGCCATCGCAAAATAGCTTAGCCTTTGAAGACTGCCAGTTCAAATACAGTACTTTGAGACTCCTCTATACACACATCTCCACACCAAGGAGCTGAAGATGTTGTACTCTGTGCACAGTGGCATTCAAATGCCATGCAAACCCAATCTCTTACTCAAAAGACAAGGAAAGTGTAAATTTGATGTTGTCCCGACTTCCTAGTAACAAAAAAAAAAGAAGTATCAAACAAGAGCTGCCTCTCTGCCAACCTCTCCTACATGGGTACATACCACAACAGACAGCATTAACAGCCACAAAGAGGAATCAAGAATTAGTGCCATGAGTAGCCAGCTAACACCACTGCCTACCAAGAAGCACAGTTCTGTTGTGCCATTTCTTAATGTGGACCAGCACCAAAAGACACTGTCTTTTCATTTGCATGCTTAATTAAAAAGGGGGGCAAAAATAATCAAAAGACTACGTGCAAATTCAACACTCACTATGATCTTTTGTGTGAATAAATTGCAACAATGACACTGACCCCATAACGTACAATTTAACACCGTTATTGACCTGGACGTGAAGCAAGGTACAAGATGAGGAAGGCTTTGCAACAGGATGACACAGAATGGCCAAGTGGTGCTACCAGATTTTTCTCAACAATTACTTAGCGCTGACTCAAGGCAATATGATCAAGGTTTCTCTTGAGTTTTCCCCCTCTGTATTGTTAAATCTCTTTTAATCTGTTAAATCTCTTTTTAACTTACAGAATAAAGAAAAAGAATGGGCAACTTTAAGGGAAAGCTCTATACGCGTAAGATACCAAAATCCAATTCTCTTATTTCTCAACACTGAAAAGTGTTTAATAAGAGTCTGAAGCCACAGCAGTTCTGGTATTGACATTTCTAGTAATTTGTAATGAAATCCCCTCTTTTTCTTTTCTTTTTTTTTTTTGGTACAATAGGCGAATGCCAGTTACAAAAAGTGCAGAGAAAATGCCTGCACTTTTTCCTATAATATTTGTTATACATTCAGCCAAATTGTATTTCCTTGTGTATTTCCTTGCAAGCCTGAGGAAAATCAGGATTTCAAACTGACTTCTCATCAATTAGCATTCTTCAAATTAGAACACAGACATTCTGTTTTACAGGAAGACATCAGAAGCATAAAGAAGGTAATGAGGCATCTGTAGGAAAAGAAGGTATGTTGCTTAATAACATAGCATTTCTGAAAGGGCAACTATTAATGTCTGCTTTCTAAATAAAGATAGAGATGCTACAGTTAGAACTGACTCATTCTAAAATACCAACTCCTTTTTGACTTGGAGCAGATTAAGGAACATAATGGTGGAAACGCATATCTGTGCTCTCATCTGCCCTCCAGACCTCTGCAACAATACAAGCACAGCTGTTAACCAGATGAAAACGTTAAGGCTAGAGACAATGCAAGAATAAATATACTAACATTATTTCCATGGCACCACAACATTAGATAACATAAGAAATAAAATCTGCAGTACATTATACTATTATTTATTTCAAGATAGAAAGTTCTAACACCTAAGGAAAAACTAAATAAGTATTTTCTGTTGGAAAGAAAAAGAGGTTAAAAAGTAGTATGTCTTGCATATTTCAATCTTCCATGTAGAGACTGGTTTTGTTGAAACCATATGGAAATGAAAAGCTCATCAATTAAAAACAGAAATTTAATAAACACAAAATATTTCCCAAATAAATGCCTGTGGTAATCTAATTTCTTGTAAACACTGCACTCAACATTCTACAAGAGACCCAGATGGCATATTAACATTTCTGATCTCTTAAATCAAAAAAATTGGAGGAAAAAGAGAGTCACATTACATACGAATTATTCATAATTTGGTCTCCTACAGAGGACAAGGCTACAACTAGTCAGCATGTTTGACTTTCAGAATTATTGATTATGAAGTTCAATTAATGAAGAGCTTTAAGTAAAATCCCAACATGTACAGTTCAAAATGAAACAAAAGACCTTTTGAATATGAAGTCAGTTTAGAAGATTTTTAGCAACTCTATTAATGCTTAATATATACCGA
>NW_009216085.1:0-19836 GCF_000690835.1 Fulmarus glacialis | reverse complement strand
GGGGGGGGAGGGGAAGGGAGCGGGGAGGGAGGCAGGCAGGCAGGTATTGGTATCCCTAAACACAGCATACATCTTGTAAATAACCCAGTACAATTAGAATGACTATTCCTTGAATTTTTTAGCTATGTATAATAATTTCTTCACTTATCTGTTATTACTATAGTTACGCCTTCTGAATAACACTTTATCAAAAAGTAGACTGTTAACCAAGTATAATGAAACAAGAAAACCGTAAGAACATGGCAATAAAAACCGCAACTTTTCCCATACAGAATGTAGATTTAAGAAAAAAAACAGTTTTCTGAAAACTGCTGTCCCCACCACCACCACCCCAAAATAAAGTGAAGATTTTATAATAAAAATTACTTGCCCACCTGTTCTACAGTAATCAACCCATCCGAAGGTTCACATGTAGCCTGTGAAGGCAAAAGTTTACACAGTGTCCCTAAGAGCAGAGATACTTCCTTCATGCTTCTCCAGCAACATACAAGAACCATCTGAGCTGTGACATCACATGTTTGCTTTTCTTTACCTTAAAAATAAAAATCAACAAACGTAATAGTGTAACTCAAGGTTCTCAGATGTAGAATTGTAATTTAAACTTCATTTAGCCTGATATTCTTACAAAACACAATTAACTCCGAAAAAAGTGTCTAAACTTGCTAACCCAAAAGACAATTCAGTTTTGCTGACCCTAATTGCTTCCACTCCTGAACACTCACTGTACTTTATTCCACTTGGAAAATGCAGCAGTATACCATTTTACCAGGAAACTGCTATTTTAAAGAGTAGAGGTCTTTTGGTCACAATTGGTATTCACCTGCACACTGAAGTATACAAATACCTACAACTTTGGAGCCAGGCTCCAACAAACTCCACGTCAATCATCAATCCATCACTCACTGTATGTTACTTGATTTTTAACGCAGGTGCCCCCATAGGAAGAGGCCTGGCAAGGGCAACACGTTTCTAATGCAACATCCCCATCTGGTGGCCACTGTGCCACTTCAACATATTTATAGACTTCTTTTCATGAAAGAAAACATATGGCCTAACCAAAACTATTTTAAACATAGGAAAAAACATGTGAGGAAAGAAAGTTCAAATATTTAAGATTTAAAAAGCTTGCATAAACTATTAAATTTAGAAATGTACAGATATTCTATAAATTTATTCTGGCACACACTAAATACGCCGAAGTTTACAATTTCTTTATCACTGTAAGGCTCAATTTCATAGCAGCTATTCATTAAAGCAGACAAATACCATCTAACATTTTACCATCTTTCAAACAGAAGCTTCTACTTATGTAATTTCATGGAACAAGTTTTATTGCATGAACATATTCCCCACTAGTCTTGTGTGCACTGGAGAGGGAAATCACACTTAACACCTTTCAACAAGAAACGCATTAAAAGCGTTGCTTGACAGAAAAAGTGTTAAAGGTTATCTGGCCAGTGCAGTTAAGGCAACAGAGTCTAGGCCAATATCAAAACAACTCATTTTCACTTGTGCTCTAAGAGAGAATAACCACAATCTTCCAGAAACACAGTGAAAACCATGCTGATGAATAACTAGCTTCTGACAGATTTATTGAAGAACTGAAACATTATACGGAGCAAGTAACTTCCAATTTTGATCACCCACATAAAATGCCTGCTCTATAAAGAATATCTTGATTTAATTACTAATACAGCATTGGATTTACCTCTCATTTCTGTGCAAATATTTTCCATTGGCCTGTGGTCAGCCAGCTTTTCAGACTCTACTTTGCAGTGTTCTTTCAAAATCTTTGCTTGCATAAAATAATCATTCGTGTCCTGTGGTTGTATCTCATGCAGAATCATCTGCAGACGACCTGCACTTTCTACAAATTAAACAAGAGGAATATTTAAGATAGTTTTGGTTTTTACTTCCAGTTCTTTATACAAATGTAATTCATTTTGGATACATAAGTACAAAAGAAAGCTATTGGCACTAAAAAACAAATATAAAACCATGGTGATTACGAGGATTAAGGAAGAAATGGACTTTACAGTCATCTGTTTTGAAACAGATGCAACAACACAATCTGCAAATGTTTTTTTTTTTTAGTGCAGAAGTCAAGACAACCTCTATCAGAAGTTAAAAGAGTGGCTTAAGATCATGACATAAAATGAGAAGTTGAAAGGGAGGGGTGCTAGCTCTAGTTCTGAATCGCTGCAAGACAAACAGAACTTCAGGAGCTTCAGATTTTAACAGAATTCTTTTGAGGTTTTGTTTGTTTGTCTGTTTACCTGAATCACTATCCATTGGAATAAGACCCTCTGGTGATGAGCTCTGCACTACTGGTGATACTACAGCAGAGAGTTGGTATGACATCAGAATGAGCCTGGCCACCATTTCCTTCCATTCAGCTACCAATGTCAAGTTACTTTAAAAAAAACCAAAATCACAAACAAAAACCAACACAACATAGATTAAAAATAATTTAATATTTAAAAGAAAGAACTGAAATTACAAACACTTCCACAACAGTATTTATGAAAACTATAAATAGCGTAGAGTCTGAAAAGTCCTAAGACTGAGTTTAACACATACAAAGGAAGTATCCAACAGCTAGCTAAACAGTGCAGCAGCCAGTAAGAGTTCTAAAAGCCACAGGTACTGGATTTCATTACAAATAACACTGTATGCTTTTATGTTCTCCTGAGCAGCTCTTCCACTGTGCTTAAATATGGAGTTACAACTTACTATTTAGCAGTATGTTTTACTTACTTAAAAGGTAATTGCTTCAAAGCCCCAGTTATACAATGCACTCTTCCATACATTGGGAATGATGCTGCTGCTTGAAGCAGAGACTTCTTAGCTTGAAATATTTCTTCTTCAACATTCACCAACAAAAGCTTGATAACTAGAATTTTAAAAAGTACAGATTCGCATTATACATACATACTGTATTTTCTAAGAAAGAAACCTGCTTTAAAGAAATAGGAATAAAGCCTGTTTACACAACAGTTCAATGGAAAATGCACAGCAATTTCCTGGTTTACACTTTTCATTCTTTTGTCATTTAAATAAAAGTTATTGCTGATTTTCAGTTACCTAAACTCCAGCAATATTTGTTACAGTCAATTTAGCCTGTCTATCCAAATCAAACAGCAGCTGTGACAAGCACAGCCCAGATCCTATACTCGGGGACAATCCCACAGCTCATGATGAAGTCAAAAAAAGCGACCTACCACATACTGAGTCAGACTTCACCCTTAGAGCCAGGTTAATACAACAAACAGTTCAGCAGAAAATTAAAAGATCGGAAGTTTACCGTTAAGTATTTGAATCTTACATTAGCCACTATAGAACCTGCCCAATTTTCAAGGATACATGTGCCTATTTTATTCATATTTATACCGTGAGGCATCTCAGTGTCAGAATCAGAATGAATTACAACAGACCCAAATAACAAACTACGGATAACTAACAACAGAAGATCTCTGTAACAAAGAGACATGAGGTCACCCATGCATTTGCTTCATTTATGGCAACCACAACCATGTCTCAAAATCATGATTTCACTGCATATGAAGAAAGTATTAGTATGTCTCTGTAAAGAAGCCAATAATGGCACCAAAAAGGTATACAATAGTGAGTTTACTACAAATTACATCCAATGCTTTATTACAAATAATTAATTTAAGGATTTTAGTTTTATTGCAAATTACAAAAGGTGGAGGAAGTCTGTTTAACGAATTTGTCAAATCTGCCAGATCTAGAGCCTCTCAGCTTTCTTCCAGAAGCACTAAACCAAAGAAAAATATCCCACATGTGAACAAAGCGTAACTACTGCAGAAATGTATGTGCAGGACTGCAAACCACTCAGAAAAATGGTTCCAAAAGAACAGAGCTCCAAGGGGAGCTGCAAATATCAAGTACTGGAAACATAACACAGACAAACAACGGCTGCCTCCACTCTGGGTGAGCAAGCTCTTAGAGAAAGCAGAGGTTCCTTTCCTACACTTTATGTGCACAGCTTCATCAGGCTAGCTACCAGGGCCTCAATGTCACTTTCCCTCTGATCAAAGTAATAACGAAAGCCATCTTCTAAGAACATTCGATAGCCTCAACATGAACAGGACTAGATTAAGATCTCACTGAGGCACCCGGCTTCTTAACAGCAAAACAAAATATACTTAAAATCCTACTGGAAATAAGTATCTCTTACTCATTATGCCTCCTACCAAAAGCCTTAAGGAAAAGCAGTAAGGTTTCAAATAAATATAAAAAACATGGGGGTTCATTTCCCCAAAAGCATACCTGCTAAAGTGTTCTTCTCCACTGTACTTTCTGATGTGTTTTCATCCATTTGGGGGTTATGCTCAATCCATTTTCCTAAACAAATATGCTGTAGTCCTTTATGATGTACTAAAAAGTTGAACAAATATGAAGCAGTGACACAATCGTATGGCTTGGTACTTGTGCTAAGATCCATTGCTGCTTGGAATAGGAGATCCAGATTTTCAGAATCCTGGAAAAAACCCAATATTGCTCATTTTTTTGAGTTGCCATATTGATTTCATTAAGCTACTTAGCACCGTGGAATCTAAGAACCTGCTTTTCAATATGTTTGCTCGTACATATTTCTAAGAAACACTTGTTTTGTACACTCATCACCTTACACTCAAAACATGCATGTGCATGTATTTAGCGAAGATACAATTACACACACACTGAGGGTGGGGACAGTCATTTATAAAGCAGTTTTCAAACATGCTGCACTTCACAGGAAGATTCTTTTTGGTTTGGTTTGGTTTTTTCAAAATACCATGTTTTATCTGCTAACGGATATCACAGAGAGGCATAGTTTATCAGGAAGCAGTATTTGTTCACCAGTACTTACAAATTTAAAAGTAACTTTTTATGAAGTAATAAACAGAAGAATCAGTATCAAGTCAAAGGGCAACATTTGGGAGAAATCAAAAAAGACAATCCAGTAATGAAACCTGAGACCAATCAGAAAGGAAAAGAAACACAGAGCTCAATTTCTTAAAATATAAGAGTAACCAAGTCAAAACACTTCAATCATTTACAAGGGAAGTCACAGCTAAGCAAGGAGCTTGCATTAACTATTTCTCTGATGGGTCTTAGTCATACCCAATGAACTTCCCAAATTCCTTCATCCATTAGTGAAACAAGCCTCCTTAAGTAAGGGCAGAAGTTGTGTAAAAACATAGAGAAGATGCTAGTGATGAACACTACTGCAGGCAACTTGGACCAACTTCTGATTTTCAGGAATTATGCTTTGTACCTAATCCAAGTACCTGGTATCATATAGAACATTCATCTTTCATGAAATTACTCCCTTTAAACTATTTTTAATTACATACCTGTAAATTAAATGCAACATCACGTAGTTTCATCAAAAGCCCAAATGCCAGAACTTTTACTTCCTCAAAAGTACTGGCAAAACACTGGATCAAAGTTTGGACACGAGTAGAATCTATCTCCTGATCCAACTGAAAAACTTGTGCCTGGCCTGTTCAAAGAAATCAATGCCTTACATAGTTTTGCTGTAATTCTTTCCAGAATAAGCACTGTATTCACATTTTACTTGGCTATACTTAAAGAAGCATTAAAATAAAATTTTAGCTGAAGCATTAGTTTAATATTACTTCTGTTAATAGGTCTTAAAATGCCATGTTTACTGTTGGGAAAAAAGGTTACCATATCAAAAAAAGGACCCTCAGTAATACAGAAAGTAACTTATTGCCAAAACCGGAATCCCATTTATTCACATTAAATTCAGCATTGAAAATAACCTTTATTTTAGCTTTGCTTAAAAATTCTTTTCCTGGAAGTATGTAATATTAGAAAATAATTTCTCTCAAAAAGGTGTAAAACTTCAGTGTGTTTTGGGATTTAGTTTTTGAGGTCCTTTTTGTCATAGGAATAACCCCCTAAAATGGAAGCCATTACAATTTTTTGCTTTTTAGATTTAAAGAAGTCATGACTTCTGGCAACTGACCTAATGCTGTAAAGAAGCCAGAGATTTTAAGATACAAAGAAGTGCACGACATGCCACCACAGAACACAACAGCAGCTAAATCTCCTTTATAGAAGTAATGTCAGGCTTCCGAAATCCTAAAGTTGCTCTTATAAACAACTCTCAATACAACTTCCTATTAAAAAAAAAAAAGCAGCAACAACATACCACAAACTCATAATAATAAAATTAACGTGTTCATGATTTATCAGGGGTTTTGAGAAAAGATCTACCAAAAAAGCATTTTTTCTTCCCTCTCAAAATCAACTTTTATCTTACATGTCTCATTTTGTTAAAAAAAAGGAAAAAAAAAGATACAATTTATGACTGAAAACATACTTTTATGTTGGCCATATGACCCAGAGACAAGATTTAGCAAGAGCATCAATACTCCAAGGCTCTAATTAATACTACTTGAATTGGGGTTGTCATAACATTGTGAAGAAAATTTAAAATAACAGCAGCACAACATCATAAACTGTCCAATTAAATTGTTCCTTATTTAGTATAATAGTACCACGAGGATATGCAAGCCTTTTCAATCAAGAGTTTTTATAGTCTCAACGTTTTAAATTACATATTATCAAGATGTTAGAACAAGAGAAGAGGGTAAAGTTATCAAGTCTATTAAATCTTGTCCAAAAGTTTTCTTCATAATAACAAAAATTCATTGAAAAACCTTGCTAAAAAACAGCCTATGCAGGCTTCCCAATTTATGGAAGATATTCAACAGGCCACAAGTATTTGCATTTACTTCAATATTCCACTTCCAATAAAACTTACTATCCTTCCTTCAGATAAAATGAAAGCAACACAGGAAATGCCACAGAAATTGAGGACTAAGAATACCATTTTACTTTGACAGAAATTGACCAGCTGGCATAAAAGAATCTTCTTCAATACCTCCCATTCCTACAGCCTATAAATTAGGCTTCTCACCTTTTGGAACAGAAAATATTTCTGCTACTGATCCTAAAATCGTTAGTGCAGAAAATCTGGTTGGGTGTGATGAACCAGGAAACAGTACCTCAAAAAGTCTGTCACATACAGATGACATGAAATCCTGAAAATCACAGGAAAAATTTTAAGACAGTTTATTTGCTGCCCTACAAAAAAAGTCTAAGTAACTGAATTCAGGACATTCTGCTTTACATGTTACCCAAAAAATTATGACCTTACAGTTAATTTTGGAAGAATGGGAGGCCTACCTTCATAGTACTGACAAATTTCTTGTTTCCTAGAGTACAGTGAAGGCTGGAAAATCTTTTTTTTTTTTAAAAAAAAAACCAGTTTCCTTTCCCCACTCCCATAAAAAGGTGGCCATGGTATTAAAACCTTGAAAATTAGTTAACAAGAAGAGCAGAACTTAAGACAAGAAACAGTTTAACACAAAGAAACTGATTATATGAGCCTTCAAATAGGAAAAAAGGACAAATACAAAAGAAGTCTTTGGAAGTCTTCATGCTGAAGCTCTGTCATTCATTCTCTCACTGATCATTCTAGAGAGCTAGAAAAAGGCTGAAGTTCAACAGATCTCTCTTTCAAGCCCAAGTAACACACATCATTTAAAACTTGCTACTAAACTGCCAGCAGCTGACAGCACATTTACCTGAAAATTTTAGTTTGGATTGGGGGTGCAGCTCCAGTCATTCCCCACTTACTGCTGTTTCAGTTCACATCATGGAGCAATCCCTCAGAAAATAACCTTTATTGCTTTTGGACAAAATTAACCTTAAAGATACGCTCCAAATACTAATTGGCATTCAGTTCATGAAACAACAGTACATTTAGTCAAAATTAACTTGCATAAGTGCATACAGAGTGGACAAGGTCCTCAGTACTGTTTTTACTTTACAGGTTTCTTCCTCCTGCACTGCACTGTTTCCTAACACAGACACAGCCTAACTTACTCAGAGGTGTTCTCAAGAACAATGAGCTATCTTTCAGAAATGCTATCCCTCCTCTTGTATCTGTATCTCTAGCAGTCTAACTTACTTTATATTGCTGCAAGATCCCCAAAGGATGCCTTTTAGTTGAGTTTTCAAGTAACTCTTGCTTGGTTTTATTTTGCTCCAATTTATAAAGCACCTGGGAACTTTCTTGTATCCTACAAAATAACTTTTAAAACAAAAGCAAAACATAGGTAAGGCAAGAATCATTGACAGTTAAATAAGGGAAAGGGGGATTTTCAGCTTATTTTCCAGATCATATTGCTTGTAATTTTTAAAAAGTTTGCGTACCGTATAACACAGAACAGATCCTTCTCTCTCCACTCCAAAACCAAGTTTTTTGTTCCCCATCTCTCTTGTGACCAACCTTTTTCCCCTCCCTCTGCACCTCCAGCACCTTCTTCCATCTTCCCTCTTAAATTCATGCCTAGTCTTCTCCTCCACCTCCCCATTCTTTGTGGAACATATGTTCCTCTATAAAAAAAGCTCAATTAATGCACGTAATTTTCATAGCTTCAGTGTCTCTTACGCTGTTTGAGTTTGACTCACCTCAGGAATGGTTCCCCCAGTTCTTTTATTACCCACTATAATTACGTCCTTTATTACATTCCCTCTAACACCATTTTTCCATCCCATATTCCTCAGTCTGCACCAAGCGAGAATGGAAAGAGATGGACTTCTCTTTTGTTTCCGCCAAACCTATTCCCTCATCTTTCCCCCGCCTCAAATTAATTATTTTCTCCTTCCACACTGCTTTCTTTTGCCATTAACATCTTCCAAATACATAGTTTCCTCATTTCATCCATATCCTTCTACCATCATCTACATGTGACTTTGGAACTTCCACAATGTTGACACACTCAATCCCTGCAGACTATAACAGCACAGCCACATGTAACGCTGTTCCCTTAATATTCTTCTACCTTGTCTTCCAAGTCAGGTTGCTGAGGCTGATCAAGTGACTCTGAATTTGCCTGACATCTGGTAAGTCTACGTAAGCACACTCTTAGTCCGTAACAAAGGCAACACAAGGTTCATTGCTTACCAATAGCAAAGCAATGTGCTGTAAAATATGCATACGCTGACAGGTTAAGTAACACTCACTACCATTCACGATCAAGTTACTGTGCCTATCAATTTTTTGTTTAAGCCATCCTTGCCTGTGATGACTTATCACCATTCAGTTGGGTAATACATACAACACAGTCCTGGTCTTAAAGCTTCTACTCTTTCAGATGAGCAACTTCATAACATACTCAGAATTTTTTTTTAAATGCTATATAACTAACATAATAGGCACATTAGACATTATTTATAGTTTGAAATTACCTTTCTCAGTAAAGAACCTATCTGTTGCCTTACTGAAGGAGACTGGCTGTTCAAGTTGTACATCATAAAAAATTGAATTAGTTGCATTTCTTCCATAGACACAATTTCCGTGCTACGATGGGTTTCACAAAGTAAACCTAAAGCATCAATGCAAACCTGAAAGATATTTAGATGTTAACCACAAAAGAGTTACAGGCACTTATGACGATACCTTTATTTTAAAACAATGCTGACACAGTATTTAGGATCGAAGCAATTCTTCTAATTTAAAGACACAAAAAAACCATCCCTTTACCTGATTGTGCTGATGAACTAGACCCAGTTTTATACATTCAGTGGATACAAGACCATTGTTCATGATATTTGAAAGTTCCAGGTGTCCGTGAGCCCTGGCTGTTCTTAGGCATGCCATTAATGCTCCAAGAGCTCCTCTAGTACTGCTAGAGCCTAAAGAAAATGAAAAACAGTAATAATTCTAGTTTGATTAGCACAAACAATGTACTAATTGCAATGCTTGTCAGAAACTCCCGATACTTCCACAACATGACCCTTACTCCCTTTTATTTTTTACCCCATAAACCCTGAAAGACAGTGTCTGTCAGATTAAACTAGTTCTAAATCACCTCGTTCCCAAAATGCTTCATCTTGAACATGTCATATGAAAAAAGGACCTTGTGAGGTCTCACAAGCCCTTATTTTAGAATCACACTAAATTATGTCCAAAACTACAAGAGAATCATAAATCTCATATCCACATATTTGCAACAAAAAACAATCTGTAAAGCCCTGTTACTGGACACACCTGTTCAAGAAATAACAGTAGAACAGAAAAATAGTAGAAAAAATACTGCTACGTAACAAAGCTTGGCATGTAAAGAAAACAGTAAGGCACTCGCAGTTAGAATACTAATTATTTTGCTCATGGCATGACGACACACTTATGATTATTATGAATTCCACCTTGAAATACTAACAGCAATAATAACCATCTGGAGTTTTTCTCCCAAATTAATTCTAATAATAATAATAGATCAGAAATCATATTTCTGAGGTTTTTTTTTTTTGAAAGAACAATCATAATTACAAATACGATACTTATTTTCTTACCTAGATTAGCATCTGCAGAAGCCTGAAGAATTCTAATCATGTAGCTCAGACTGTCAGGGCTACATTTAAGCAATTTTGGTAAATAGTAATCTATTATATAAGTAGTTTGGTCGTGGTTCCCTTCACACAGTATTACTAGAAGAGGAGAAACCCAGATGTCATGCCACTGGTCAATCCAGGTGCTTTCTTGAAAACTCAAAGCAAAATGGGCTTTATGATTTGTAAACATGGTTTCCAAAAGATCACTAGCATAGGGTGCAAGAGACTGATCATACATCACGTCCAAGATTTGTACTGGAATTGTTCTGTCCAACTGTAGAATATTTTCAGTGCCCACACACTCCACAAGACAGCCAAGAGAAGTGTATTTCCCTTTTACATGCCATTCCAAGCTTAGTAAACGCTTTATCAGCCTTGCAAAGAATGGGTCTGATTTTTCATTGGATCCAGTAATGGTAGTTCGGTGTATCTGAAGAAGATTCTTGAATATCAATTTGGTTTGGTGTCTAACAGCATCCAGAGGGTGTTCCCAGTGTGTATAAACGTATTCCAGCAGCTTCCCAATTAAGTCCGAGTTCCCATTAAGTTTGATTTTTAGATTTGGGGAGCTTGAAACAAGGGCAGCCAGTGCTGAATTAGTCCAAATGGCAAGGATTCTAGACAAAGACGTTGCCATACTGGATTCTTTTAACCTTTTAAAAAGAACCAACAAAAAAGTTAATTATTTGCATTTGTCAATTTTTTCAAAAATTATTTTTTTATTTCAAAATAATTATTCATCACAGTAGTTTACCTCACACTAAAACAGGTAAGGAGACACTAATCATTCACTGAAGAAAAGGAACTAACGCAAAAAGGAGATAATGAATTGGATGTTGCAAAGTGTATGCTTAGTTACCTGACATACTGTTAACTCGTCACAGCTAAAACCCCTAAATATGGGGAAAAGAAACCTGACAAGCCACTACACTTGCTATTTTAAAAACAAAAATAAAAATTAATATCCACATGCTAATGCAGCATTATGTTATTGCATGCTTCTTGAAAATATAAGGAAAACTTTTCATTGCCATATAAAACCACAAAAGCTGAGTACCGTATGTGCAAAAACAAAATCACAAAATTGACCTCCAAGGCAGGAACAAAGGTTGAACTGAATACACGTTTTAATTTCCTATCCAATAGTGCTGGTAGTCCATTAGATGCAAGCAGTCAATGCTTGCAACCAGAAAAAAAAAAATTAAAACTCATCTTACTTCAAGTATTCCACTCACTGGCACATTTTATTTTCTTCTGTACTTTTAAAAGCATAGGAGGTGATGTCCAGAAACTAACAACTGATTCTGCCACACCTTACCATCAGGTAGTTGGTAAACTAATCCCACTTATATTGGAAAAACAAAATTTCATTATAGCATGCAAGAAAAAATTGTAACTTAGAACTATCTATGCAGTATATTTTTCAAACTTTCAGAGTTATTCTGAATATACTAAAAAGATGACATGATCTGCAGCACAAACTAACATCATTACACTGAAACCATCAAAGAGAGATTCCACCAGGACCATCTGAGCCGTGCAAAAATACAAGTAAAAAGATCAACCCCCTCCTCCCAAACATGAAACAATACAAATCAAAATAGAGGCTTACTCTGAACTCAAAGACAACAAGACTGATGCGATATCTAGTAATAGTTTCTCTCCATTTTCACCCATGCTGCCATTCTTCCATTCCAGCATAGCCAGTGCTCCATGGCAAAGAAAGAGAAGGACCGAGTCAGGGAGTTCTTCTGTACACAGAGTCCCACAGTTACTCACAAACCACGCTGGCACGCCTGTGTGTTTCATTGACCCAAGAAGCAAGTCGCTGACCTGTAATAGCAAAATAACACCTATTACAGGATCTCAGCACAGGAGAAAAGCTATTTCGTGCATAACTGAGAATCTTAGAAGATCTGAAGAGATTTCCTGTACGTTGTTTTTCTCAAATTCAAAACCCTAGTCTTATTATTTCATATGGCAAGGAGAGAATAAAGGATTTACACTCCAACAGAAGACCGATACAGAGGTTGGCAAGTCTTGCTATCCATATCAGCAGTCTCTGAACAACACTGGTGGTAGTACTGATTAACACCACTATGACACTTCACAGTCTTTTGCAAAGAAATACACTTACCAAGGAAGGTAATTCTTCAACTGGCTCGTACATAGCTTTAGTAAACAGAATAACAGCCAGTCCTGAAGTAGTCTGAACAGTTTGCAGGAGAGTTGCTACATGGCAGAGAAAGATATTTTACATTAGAGTGCAGCAAACATCGTGCACTAGAACTATGTATCAAAATTATAAAGATAGTATTGAATTTTCCTAGAGTACCTGTAATTGTATAATCACAAATCTGTAGTGTCCGCCTGGATAGCAAGTATTAGTGAATTTATACTCTAGTGTAATAGGAAACTATTAACAGCTTTTAATAGATAGAAAATATAGAACTGCCCAGTAAGACAAGGACGACTGTGGCAGAGCCTATTGTCATTTATATTAAATTCTACTATACAAAAATACCTGTATAAGAAGCAAACACAATTAGTTATAGTGCACCAATAAATAGTTCTGACAGCATAATTCATACAGATACATAAATTTTTCGTAGGCAAGACATTCCGTGAGTCTCAATAATATTTCTGCTAGTTTCTAAATTATTATTAATAGCATTTACCTTTGGTTTTTGTAGCAGGACAAGTTAAACTGTACACTCCAAAATTACGATCTACAACTCATAGCTTGCTGAAAGACCTACAACTGCTCCCTCTCCCATTAATCCCTGCAGTTCAATTTCCATTCAAGGTAAAGTAAGTTTTTATACATACACGATGTGTTTACTACAAAGACAACAAGACTGACTTAATAAAAATATTTGGGTTTGAATGTTATTAAACTTACCATCCATTAGGAAGTTTGTGGAGCTTTTCAGTAAACTGCACATACTTTGCCAAATAAAAGAATCATGGTGTTTCCAAAGACTTCCCTGGGTATATTCTTGTAGTTTCTGTACAAGCATCATTGAAACTTTAATGGCTATCAGTAAATCATGCATCAACTGAGTCTGAACAATACGATTTCCATGATTCTTTCTGTGGAAAAAATAGACAAACATGCACAAAAAAAGGAAATGAAAACCATTCTTTGCCATCCCCATAAAACTACATTCTGCCAACTTCAGATAGAATTAATGGTAAAAACTAATTTATTGTTTGAGTTGACCAGATACGTAACTATAGGAAAATAAGCAGCAGACTCAAGGGCAGCATTTTAAAATGAAGTTAACAAACATAATGACAAATTGTACTACAGTTTCTGCAGGTTCCTGTGACAAACTTTCACTCATTGGATTCTGCCTGTGGAGAGCTGAACTTTTTCAGAAACTTTCCAAAAAGACCAACAGAACACAGCTCCATTCTCATTTTTCAAGCAGTTCCTCCCTGCACAAAGCATATTTCTACAATTCAACTTTCTTCTAACATGAAGACAACCTGTAAACTTTTTCTGTACAAAACACTCCATTAAGCACGCTTCTCCTCTAGGTACGTGATGAGAGACCACAGTGAAGAGGCTTCACTTTATGCAATGCTGGAAAATGTCAAGATATTAAATGATATCTGCTGTTACAGATTAAACAGAGTATCAATACTGAATTAAACACTCAGGGTAAGTGGAAGAGTATTACTCTACCTGAATTTTAATAAGTGTATCTATTAATTACAGTGTTCAGTCACAATTCAGATAGCAAAACCACAACTCAAAGGCCTCCCTTAAAAGCAGTAGCTCTAACAGTATCAGTGCCTTAAATATTACCGCCTTTAATTTTCTTCCTTTCCTCTCTTATTTTTTATCATCATATCGCCACAAAAGAAAAGAAAATCAGCAATTTTTATTTAAAATATGTACCATTGTAAAAAGACATTCCCATCTTTCATCAATGTATGGCTATCAAAGCGATATTCCAAACCATACCAGATTACCTTGCAAGAGTGAAATAAAAACAGATAAAATACAGCTTATATTGAATTCACTTGCCTGTTTTCTTCCTGTATGTCAGGTAGTGACTTCTGCAGAAACTGAAGAACTAGTGAAAATAATTATGGTATAAATTTAGTTAAAAGAGAAATAGAACAGAAAAATTCCAGCAAAGCAATCACACATACACATCATATCCAGACACAATGAACAGTTATCCATATAGTGGTGTTTCTTCCACTCCGTAAACAAATTAAACTGAAATTACAGTGCAGATCCAAAGATGCGATGCTAAAGCAAAATCTCAAGCTGGTTTGCGACAACCTGGTACAAAACGGGAGTTTCCAACTCACTTGGCCTAATCCTGTGAGGTATTGAGAGTTCTGGTTTCTCAGTGAAAAGCTGGAATGACCAAGAGCTAAAGACAGGGCAGCAATAAAAGGCCCACAGGAAACTGAACATTACCTGCATGCTAAGGGCAAAACATGCCAAGTTATCCCATACTACCAGCTGACCAGACTTCTGCCAAATTATTGCCAAACAAAACTCTTGCCACAGCAGGCCTGGGCTTGCTATAGTCAAGACTGGCTGTTAACAGCACAGTGTTACCACATCCAACTTCATCAGCAGGCTAAGGACAGAGAATACTTCACGTAAAGTAGCATCAACTCTCCCAGCCCTTTAAGAACCACTCACTGGTACCTTTTCAGATTTATATCTAGGGCTGCTCAACAAAGCAAGGTTGACCCCTGGAAATTAAATATACAAAGCAAGGGTAAGTCTTTGAGAAAAAAGTACCATGTGAGGGTACTAGCTACTAAAAATTAACCAGGAGGAAATCAGATCTGATAGATCTTTATGCCTACCTCATGTTACTTCTGCACACGCAACCCTCCACCCAGTAATCTACAGTGAAACTTATTTTACTGTAAATATAACTTTACCTTCTTCAAACAGGTTCTTAATACTTGCTCTACCTAGAGGAAAGAAAATACATTTTAACTAGTGAGTACTAGCCAATAGTATCTATTTTACATAGATAAAGATGTAAACATTACTTGATACATGCCACACCAAGACGCAAACCAAGGTTGAGCAAGTTAAAACAGAAGACGGTATATTCAATGTCATCGTACCTAAGCTGAAGTCCTCCATACAGGAAGCAAGGTTGTCCAGTACTTTTCTGTACAAATATATGTCTGTGGTTTTCAGTTCTTCCCTAAGGCAGCATACAAAGCTTTGTACAGCTAACGTCATAAACTCTTCAGGAAGACTGTTTAGTGAACTGCAACAGTAAGAAACAGCACGATCAGTTAGCTCACACTGAAGTGTTAAATATCTGCTTGACTAAAGTCAATGTCAGGTAAAACTCTAACCATAGATAGATGTTGCTTCCTGCATGAAAACGTATTCTGTTTTAAAATAAACACGCATGTTCAAATTTTGCAGCTAGAAAACCTGTCAAAGGGGTGTAAAGCTCTCGCATGCAAACAAATACAGGATGGAAGCCGGGCTTCTCTCAGTGAAGCAACAAATGTTTCCTGACACAGAAATGAAGACAGCTAAGCATTGTATCTTAAAAATGTTAAGGCTGTAATAAATTCACTAAAGAAATACAACACAATTTTGCAACTGAAAAATTTAATTGAAATAAAAATAGGCACAAGAAACCACAGTTTAGTTATGATTTCTTTGAACAGCCTTCTCTTCACAGTCGAAGTTGAGACTTTTTTTTTTTTAAAACAGAAGTATTTTAAATTTCTACTCTAATACTGGATTTTAAAATTCACAGTGCTAATTACACACTATGTTGTCTTTCCAGTAATGAAACAGATCAAAATAATACCTCACTTTGAAGTTATTTATCCAGTGATATATTGTATTATTTATAATTAAGATTTTTAACTAAGCAAGAAAGAAAACCAGTACATATTCACATATTAGTATCACAAATTTTCAATAATTAAACTACAGCAATTTGTAGTGCATGACAAGTTACTGACTTCCGGTAAGGAGAGCATTTAAAAAAAAAAAAAAAAAAAAAAAGGATTACTATTCAATTTTTTACCTTGCTAATACTTTTTTCAAGGGATTCTTCGCACCCAGTGAAAAATATGTCTCTCCCAAAACATCCAAACAAGCTTTAACCATGGGATCACATGCAGAGTTTTGATCCATCTTCTTTACCAATGGCATAATCTATAATCAACAGAACACATGATCAACAAAAACTCTGGATATACCCTCATCATTAACAGAGGCAGAATTCCCTCTCATCCAAGCACATGGTGCAAAACCGTCCTGTTTTTACCATATCCTGTTGAGTTTCAGGTGTTGAATAACATTCCAAGAAGACCTCTGATACTAAAAATACATACATAGAAAATAGGAAACTTGGTATCACTTGCCTTCCACCATTGTCAGTAACTGTAGCCCTTGCTAATTTAAGTACTAGAACTACATTTCTACCTAATGCATGTGCAGCAGTAACAACTGCTTTTTACCTGTTTCCAGGAATGTTTAAAACACTATAGAGTTTATTTTAGAACTGCATTTCCCATTAACGGTGCATATGACACACTGTCAGTTACCAAAAACCACACTAACAACAGTGAAGTCTTACTTGTTTAATACACTGGATCTGCTGGATGCCATTGCTCAGCTGTGCGCAGTGCAGAAGCAGAGATGCCAGGTTTTGCTCTTCAGCCTTTGAAAACCCTACATTTGGAAGAAGAGTCTCTTTTTAGAAAGGAATTACAATAAGCAGTATAAACAACACATAATTCATAACAAGAAGTCACTGCTTAATTCTTAGTTTTTTTCCTGTTCCAGTAAACCTACTGGTGCCACAATCCCGTAAGTCACCTTACAATACCTTAACACCAATTTTTTTTTCTAACAAATGAAAAAAAATACAAGTTTCACTGCAATGTAATAGTAGGCCTCATCCTCAGTACGAATCACAGCATGGTTGAAGTCAGAAGGGACCTCTGGAGGTCACCTGGTCCAACCCCACTGCTCAGGTAGGGTCACCTGGAGCAGGCTGCCCAGGACCATGGCCAGATGGCTTTTGAATATCTCCAAGGATGGAGACTCTCCAACTTACCTGGGAAACCTGTGCCAGTGCTCAGTCACCCCCAAGTTAAAAAAACAAAATGTTTCCTGATGTTCAGAGGGAACATCTTGTGTTTCAGTTTGTGCCCATTGCCTCCCGTCCCATTACTGTTCAACACAGAAAAAAGCCTAGCTCTGTATTCTTCATGCCCTCTTTATGCCCCCCTTTTATGTTTTTTTTTTTTGTTTTTTTTTTTTTTTTTTACACACTGGTAAGATCCCCCTGAGCCTTCTCTTCACCAAGCTGAAGAGTCCCAGGTCTCTCAGCCTTTCCTCACAGGAGAGATGCTCCAGGCCCTTCCTCATCTTAGTGGCCCTTCGCTGGACTCTCTCCAGTATGTCCATGTCTCTCTTGTACTGGGGAGCCCCGAACTGGATGCAGCACTCCAGGTGTGGCCTCACCAGTGCTGACTAGAAGGCAAGGAGCACCTCATAGAAACTTTAGTACACAATCTTGTATTACTTATTTTTGGTTTTGTTTTTTTTAAAGTAAAGATCACTGGAAGTTTATCTCATCAAACAAACCAACCAAAAAAACCCCACAAAATAAAAGAGCATTTGAACAGTATCTTTAAATCAAATTAACTACAGAAAAGACTGGGAAAATATGCTCAAGATGATCTCCAGAGATTCCTTTCAACCTCAACCACTCTGTGATTCTTTGAAATTCAGTGTTATCCCACATGTTAAGGCTAGTACTTCAGGTAGCACTGAATTACAGGCCTGCAAGTGGGATCACAGGTAGGACCTTCTACCACCTTCACACCAATGATAAAACAAAGCAAAGAGCTTTCAGACGAAAGACATGGTGCTCTAAAGGATTCTTTTAACTCTGCCAAGGTAAGAAGTCATTGTCATTACGAAGTAAAAACAAACCACAAAAGAGCAAACACACCTAAAACCCACAAAACAAAAACACCAGAAATAAAACATAACAAGGAAAAAAAAAACCAAACAGATCAATTTCAGTAGCTACTCAAATGCATTCTACTAACAGAAAAGGAAATTACACATTAGTTCAGAAAAAAAGACCCCACTTACTCTGAAGTTTTTCAAGCTGCTGATGATCAAGAAAGAATGCATCTACCTGAATTTCCTTCTTCTTCTTTAAAACCATTTTAGCTGATTAAGAGATACCTGCTCAAAAAAAAAAAAAGTCACATTGTTTAAAAGCATAATTACAAACACTTCCTATTATAAGGGTCTTTTCACTGTCCTGAAATAATGTTTATTGCATTATCGGTGCAATTTTTTTTTTCAAGACAATAGCTCTCTTCAATTTTATCACCTTCAACTATTTCAAGCATTTTGTCCAAAATTCACCCAGACTTCATGGCACAAAATGGAAGACATAGAAAACGGGATTTCAGGATTTGCTGGATGACTGACAAACCATCTCACTGGAGTTTTTACTGCACTTGTTATGTAGTCTGTGGCTAGATCAGAGTTGGAAAATATCATGCAGAAGCATGGCAATTACACCATGAAACTTTTGTTGCTCTGTTTTACAGTTCAAAACTCATTTAACTTGTATTAATATAAATTTAGAACTGTGTAGCAAAGCAGTTTTGTTTCTTTACAACACACCAACCAGTTCTGTGTTCACCATAATGGACATCACAAATAGGAAGTTATTTTTCTTCTTTCAGGTGATGGCAATATAATATGCACTACAGCTTCACTGACTTATGAGACCGTTATCACAGAACAGCTGAAACTGGAAGGGATCTCTGGAGGTCATCTGGTCCAATCCCCTGCTCAAGCAGGGCCACCTGGAACCAGTTACCCAGGACCACGTCCAGGTAGCTTTTGAATGTTTCCAAGGATGGAGACTCCACAGCCTCTCTGGTTGACCTGTGCCAGCGCTCAGGCACCCTCACACCGCATCTGGTGCTTCCCGATGTTCAAGAGGGACCTTCCTGTGTCTCAGTCTGTGCCCGCTGCCTCCCATCCTGGCACTGGGCACCACTGAGAAGAGCCTGGCTCCATCTTCTTTGCACCCTCCCTCCCCATATTTATATAGACTAAGATCCCCTGATCTGTTATCTAGTCCCAGTTGATAGTGATCACAAAGCATAACTCCTTTTATGTTCTTCTAAAAACAGGCGGCTTCACCCTTTTTCCCCAGGCAGCGGGCACCGCACGACAGCATTCACCAGCGTGCCAGTGCCCGGCTGGGCAGCGAGGCCGGCACCCAGGCGGGGCAACAAACACGACAGCCCCAACCTTCGAGCGGTCTCAGGAAGACAAGAGCCCGACCTGCAGCGCCTCAGGGGAAGATGCAGCCGGGCCCCGCTGCCGTG
>NW_009216084.1:46862-66262 GCF_000690835.1 Fulmarus glacialis | reverse complement strand
ACCAGGAACCCTTGGAGACCACTGCACTGCTCAGTCTGCAGCACCAGGGAAAGAACCAGAAGGACCATGTTACTGGAGTTATTCTGGTCTCCTTGGACTTAAATTAAGCTGAAGTACTGTGTTCAACCATCAAGTTTAAGGCTTTTTTTTTTTTACTACTGCTTCCACACACCTTCCACTTCTAACAGGCGAGATCTGTTAGACACAGCAAATGCAGCTGCTTTTAAATTATCTCCTGTTTTATCAGGAAGAAAGGCCTGGCCTGAGTGAGTGACATATTGGGTCAGATAGAGACTCATGATACTAGCAGTCAAGAAGATGAGGAGAAGTCTGAAGGCCACTAAGAGGTTCCACCTAAATCAAGAATATCTTAGTGTTATCACAGCAGTTCTGAGCATTTACATGGGTGAAACCTTATACTCCAGAAGCTACTGCACAAGGGAGGAGGGGCCTAAGAGGAGACACTAGCCAGAAGCTGAGCTGTGACATTGCCCTCTTGCCTGGACAGTTAAATCACAGCTGCTTGTTTTTCTGCTTGAGCTGGAGGCATCTTTAGACCCTTGTTTTCCCCTCAAGTCCCAACCAGCAAGACATACACCCACATGCATCTCATCATGTTGTTCCTGGTCACAGGGGCATGGTCAAGCTGACCAAGATCTGCTTGCCCTTCCTCCCAGTGCATCTCTTGATGGCCAGGGCAACACCAGAGTGGCTAATGCAGAAGACCCTCCACAGGGTTGTTACCATTTTCCGAGTTCTGTCAACAACCGAGTCAATGATCTCCTTCCCAATGGTGTAGTGGCCCCGAGCATAGTTGTTGGCAGCATCTTCTTTGCCACTGATGAGCTGCTCTGGGTGGAAAAGTGTGCGGTAGGTCCCGGTCCTGATCTCATCTGGAGGAAGTTGAGATCTCATGAGTGTCGCTGGCACAAGATCCACTGCTTACCAGGTTACTTGCACTAATTTAGATGAATTTTCACATGGCAGCTGGCAGCCTCACCAGCAGTTTAGGT
This sequence comes from Fulmarus glacialis, assembly GCF_000690835.1. Taxonomy (NCBI): domain Eukaryota; kingdom Metazoa; phylum Chordata; class Aves; order Procellariiformes; family Procellariidae; genus Fulmarus; species Fulmarus glacialis. The sequence goes on along the minus strand of NW_009216084.1, from coordinate 65,249 downwards.
GGCCAACACTACACTCCAGGGCAGAGAAGGTACTCCCCTATTGCCCCCACCTTCCCCAAAGAGGTTTGGAGACCTTCCATGACTTACCAATTACAGTGGGCTCCAGGTCAACAAATATTGCTCTGGGCACATACTTTCCTGATCCAGTCTCACTGAAGAAGGTCCCAAACGAAGAGTCTACTTGCCCTGAGGATGCATTGGAGGAGATGATGCCATCTGGCTCGATCCCATGCTCCAGGCAATACAGTTCCCAACAGGAATTGCCCATCTGGACACCAGCCTGGCCAATGTGGACAGAAATACACTCCCTCTGCAAGGCGATGGGAGAGAAGAGGAGGTTAGGAATGTGCACTGAGGAATTAGACTAAAGCTGGCACTTCTGGTGCCTTTAGAGAGCACATGGCCAACAACCTACAGACAAGAGGAGCATTCACCCAGCTTGGTGGCAGCCAGGGTTTTTTGTCCCTAGCAGGCCCCCACAAGCTGCTGAACAAGCAACAACTAAGCATTAGCCCTTCAGAGAGAGGTTGCAATCTCCCACCAAGGTTGGTGCAGAGATTAGGGCGTTGCAGTGGGTCCCTCTGCATCCCAGCACTCATTACATTGCTCAACAACCCTGTTCCCAGGAGCAGGCCACCAAGCCCAGCTGCTGAACCTACAGCCCGTGATGGCTGACAAGACCAACTGCTCATGGTTTCTTCTCTTTGCTCTGCTGATCCTGTCTTGGAGCAGAAGACAGGGCACAGACAGCCTTGCCAGGTACTTCACCTGATGCTCTCAGCTGGGCAGGAGGGAATGATTCAGCCCAGCCAGCCTTAGACAGCAGACTCCCTCCCCACGCCCTTCCCAGGGAGGTAGAGGCAGACCTCTCCCCACTCAGATGGGCAGCAGCAGAGGACTTCTGCCTCTCTCTGATGGGAGAAGCCTGTGCTGTTGGGCTTCAAGAATTGACTGTCAGAGCAGTTTCTCATCTCCATTTAGACTAGATACAGCCATTCAGGATCAGCTGGATGGAGACAGCTAGAGAGGATCCAAGCAAGGATGGGTAGGGACCAATTATTCATCTTCTCCATACAAGACCAGCAGTTGCCCCATGAAGCAACTGCTCTTGGCTTGAACCAAAGGGGAGTCCCTGTGCAGAAAGTGTGGTTGAGCTGTTGAACTCCTTGACACAGGAGGCTGTGAAAACCAGGCTTTTGGGTTCAGGGAGACTGGACTCAAGACTTCCATGAGGCTTACTAGGGAAAAAAACCACACATCCATTTCAGGAAGTCCTGAGCTACAAGATAGGAAAGTCTCAGATGGGCTTACCCAAGACTTAGCCTGCCCTCACCACCTGCTTCTAGCTGTGGCCTGGGCAGGACACTGGGCTGGAGACCCAGCACAGCAACTCTCAGATTCTCTTTGTGCAAGAAGCCTGGCACAGTACATCCTACATTGGAGCAGAGGGTCCTGCTCTGAGGGCTGGTGTCTAATGTATCAGCCCTCAGCCACCACTGCATGTCTCTTCCAACTCAAACAGTCCCAGGACAGCCTTAACCACCACCCACACCAGGGCCAGAAGAGAGATGCTGAGCCAGTCTTCACAGAGACCTTCATCCCCTGCTCCAGTCTGCCTCAGCCCCACAGCAACACCAGATGGGCACCTAGCTGAGTCTTGTATCAAATGCTGCCAGCAAGACCTTCAGAATATCTTCACACAAGGGCACAGGCAGGTCTGAAGACATTTCAGTAGGGTAGTCCTCCCCAGGCCAGGAAGAGGTGGACACCAGCCTTACAAGGCCAAGCCAGCTCTGGAGACCAGCTCCCAAGCTCAAGCTCTGCACCCCCAGTAGCCCCTTCTCCAGGGCTCACATGCTCCTCCACAACCACTTTCACCCCCAGGGAAGACCACAAGCAAGGACAAGACACCTTCCCCCAGCTGGAAAGAAAAGCTACCTCCAGTTTCATCCTCCTGCAAAGCTGGGAAGGACCAGCCACAGCAGTCAGAGAGCAAAGCCAAGCCCCACAGCTACTCACCATGGCTCTGAACCACCTGGCCTCCCCACCACAATCACAACCTCCTCACCCAGAGCACACCCTGCCTGCCTCCTTCTTGGGCCTTTTATAGCAGGTAGAGCTGGGCTCTCTGCTAAAGGGGTCCTTCCTCCTGCCCCCTCCTCATGCAGGCACCTGCCGGCAAAGGGTTCAGGTGTTTCTGCCCTGGGAGGGATAATTGTGGGGTAATCAAGGTGCTCGGAAGGACTTGCACCTGCAGACCCATGGAGTTGGGAGTTTCTTTGGCTTTTAAGTACTCATTCAGCATTGCTTTCCTCATGATGTCTAAGAGCATTTTCTGTGAAATCAGGAAAAGAGCTTTGAATGGTTTTTTTTGGAGAAGTATCTGGTTTTATTTATTTATTTAAAGAATGAGGCTCATTTTTAAGACTTTCTTTGCAACCTTTAGAGCTGGAAATGTGCTTTCTACTTGCCATCCCCCTTTTCCAAGTGCAAACAGCACATCTCCTGGGGATGGACAGGAGTTGCAGGAAGGGGCTCCTGCCTTGGGGGTAACATCATTGGGGTGGGATGGCTTCTCCAACACTGGTGTCACAAGCAAACTGGACTCTCCCAGCTCCTGGGCAGCACTGGGTTCTCTTCAACGAGAGCCACAAAACCTGGATGCCCTGGAGGAGTTGGGGCAGCTGTGGAGAGACATGAGAGGATATGGCATGAGGCAAGGACTGAGAGGCACCAATGAGACCATCCCATTGCAAATGGACAATGCTTTTATTTTCCATGCAGCATACACAAAAGCAAGAAACCCACTGACACGGGATGTCCCAGAGGCCAGAAAGACAAGATTTTAAAATCTGATCTAGACTTAAGACATGGGGACTGGCTCTACAGGTGGTACTAAACCTCATGATCTAGTGCCTTGGAGATGGGTGGGGTACCCTCTGTCCCACCACCCTTCTTGAGTTCAGTGGGAAGGTTGGGGCCTGCCAAGAGGGAGAACAGAAAATGGGACTCCCCCAGGGGTACAACCTGCAGAAAATGGCCAGGAAGACAAAGGTCCGCGAGTCAAAGCAAAAGCACATGAGAGGGACACGGAGCAGAGCAAATCACCCATCCAGCAGCTAACCGAGTTGGGGCTGAGAGTGGGGGTAGTTTCTCACCCTCCTCTGAAAAACGGGGTTGGTGTTTGCATCTTAATGAGCTCCTGTCCATGTCATGAGTTGTGTTGAGGGGGATCCATGCAGAGCTCCTGGGTGGCTGGGGGTGGCTCTGTTCCTGGGAGAGCTGGTCATAGCCCTGCCTGGCCCAGCTCAGAGCAAGACATCCCAGAAACAGGGCAGGACATCCCAGGAGCAGGGGTGGACATCCCAGGAGTGGGACAGAACATCCCAAGAGTGGGATGGGACATCCCAGGAGCAGGACGGGACATCCCAGGAGAAAGCCTTCATGCGACCAGGGATGGCTCCCTCTAGGTGTATCTGCAGCCTGAAATGCATCTCATGCCCCTGCTTAGGACGCAGCTCCTGATGTAAGTCTCTGCAAGGCCACCGTGTTCCTGTGCTCTCTGTCCCGAGGTGCACAGGCTAACTCTGCCCATGGTCGCTGCTGGAAATTGGCTTGGTTTTTCTAGCCAAGCCCCCGTGGATGTGAATGTGGGTACCTCCTTGCGCAGTGGAAGTGCATTTTTGGCCAGATGCTCAATGCCCATTGAGTTACACTGCCTGAATCCTTTTCTTAGCCAGATGGGCATGGGGCCTCCTTGATTCCAGGATGGGGTTCAAGACCTGCTGTCCTTGGGGGCTGTCTAAACCACTGCAGCATCTCTGGTTTGCTCTGATGTGGGTGAAAGAGGCCGTTGAGCATTGGCACGTGGAGGAGGAGAAGGAGGACAAGGGGGTTCCTGGAGGCCAGGGAAGACCTGGTGGCCTGGGGGAAGGATTATGAAGAGGCTGGAAGGGACCTGGCAGTGGAAGCAGAAGGATATGTTTGCCAGAGTGAGCCTGCAGCGGCTGTGCACCCACGCCTGAGCAAACCACTCTTTTTGAGTGCAATACAGAGAGTTTGGGTTTCATCCCTGCATGAAATGGCAGGAAAGACTGAATCCTCACCTGGCTTTTTACAAAACTGCACATCTCACTCCAAACAGCAACGCTGTCCTTCCCAAGCACAGCAGCCTTGGCTCTGCACACTCCCAGACCCAGGTGGGTGCTGATGGAGATTTCAGTGCTCCTATTTCCATCCAGCTTCCTCAGGAAATCTGTCTCCTCCAACCTCTGCCTGTGTCTCAGCCCCTCCAAGCCATCCCCGGTCTTGCTTGGCAGAGGTTGAGACAGAGGATTAATTTTGGAAGGGTTTGTCCAAGCCGGTGCCGGGCGTGGGTGAGACTTCCCCTTGGGGATGCAGCTGGGGAGGGAGGATCTCTGCTTTCCCCATCACTCGCTATCAGCTGGTATCTGCTGTCCCTGTCCCAGCTTTGCATGTGCAAGCACAGCCTGGTGCCAGCAAACACCTGGGCTCATCTCTTCCCATGGTGTCATTTCAATATTAATTGCCTTCATTAAAGGGGAGCAGAAAAAAGACTCCGTGTAAGCCCCAGGCATGTGATGTTTTGATTTCCAGGCACTGATATGGGGCTGAGATGCTCCCCTCGTCTAACCTGGTGCTGGGAAAGGATCCCGAGCAGGGCTGGTGCAGATCCCCCATGGAAGCTGGTGGGAAAGCCTGTTCCCAGCCTGGGCCAGTGCTTTACTGGAGCTAGCCAGGTCTGACTTTGCTCTGCCCTGCTTTGCCTGACCAGATGTGAGCAGGCATGCGTGCCTCAGTTTCCCTGGGTGTAAAAAGGGGACAATGACTATGTCCTTCTGAACAAGAGCTCAATGTACAAATGGGGGTGGATGTGTAGGGTGTTGGGCTATAAAAATGCAGAAAGCTATGTCTATTATACATAAAAGACCATATAGTCCAAGGCTACAGCGGATTGCAACAAGGAAGGCCCTCACCTGTACACCTTGGAGCTGAGGCAGGAGGACGTCATTGCACGGAGATGCTGCGGGGATGTTGGTGTGTTGTCTGTTGGAGACATGTGCTCTGAGGGGAAGATGCTGAAGGGCCTGGTGTATTATTTTGTATTTGCTTTTCAGGCTTCAGTTGAATTTGGGTCCTGAGTCCCTGGGCTGTGAATCAGCTAGGAGCCTTGGCCACCCAGCATGGGCTCACTGGGGCTGAATTTGGCTGTGTTGCCTCCTCTGAATGCCCAGTGAGGCAGCAAGGAGATGCCTCCAGCTATACCTCTGCAGATTGCTGGTGGGTCCATCTGCCAAGCCTTCAACCAGAGACCTGTCCCCTCTTAATGTCCCACCTGGAGTGCTCCCCATGGCCATGCCCTGGACACCTGGTCGGGGCTGGTGGGAGGTGCTTTGCGGCTCTTGGCAATTGTCTCCTGGGGAAGGAGGGCCAAATTTCTCTTCACCTCCCATGCCTGCTACATGCAGGCATGGAGACCAAGAGAAGTTTCATCTTGGAGCTGGGCTGGGAGATGAAGAGAAAGGGAGATTTAGAGGAAGGGATAAACAGTCCAAGGTGAAGGGGTGGGAGCTTGGTGAGCTGGGGCTCAGTGGAGGGTGGAAAAGAGCAAGGTGAACAGGCACGGTCTGTGTATGGGGAGGTGAAGCCCCAGGACTGGTACAGAGGGCTACCAGGAAAGCGAGAGCAGCAGAAAGGTGGGCAACATGGACAGACCCCATGTGTTGTGTCTGGAGCAGCCAGGGAGGCACCTGCAACTCTTGGGGTCCAAACTCACCTGAGGCCATGGGGTGGCCCTGGCCAGGGCCAACCAATAGCCTGGGGACACTCGTGAAGGGCCATGTGGATGGGGAGGGTGATGCTATCCCAGCTGTGACTGCTGAAGGTGCTGGTGGGGAAAGGGGTTGTTGCAAGAGAACCTTAAAACCTAGAGAATCCCCAGGAGGAGAAACTGGGAAATCCCTCTTGAGGTCCCCTGACGAGTCTTGCTTTTCCCTTCCCAATGCAGTGATGATTGTGTGTAGGGACAGCTTGTGTATGGGGACTTGGGAGGGAGTAGTGTCTGGACCATGGTGGGGACAGGGCCATGAGGTTGAGCTGGAGGGATGTTTTGGAAAGGCTACGAGCCCAGACAGACCCACCCAATCGAGCACCCAGTGGAGGTGATGGGAGAACAAAGCATTGGAAACTCAAGAGATCATAGCTTTAATTAGGGACCTTCCCGAGGCGACAGGTCCTCTTGCCCTGCTGTGGACATGAGCCTCTTCCCCGTGCATGGAAATGTCGAGGAGGAGAGACAGAGGAGATCAGGAAGGAGAGAAGGAGGAAGAAGAGATATGAAAGTTAGGTAGCTCTATGGGTCAAAAATATACAACACTGATATCATACATGGCCATCAGTCCCCTCTGGCTGGCATGCTGAGGCCAGGTGGTGGCCCCACGCAGCCGGCCCTGCTCCGAGTCCCCCCTGCCCCGCGGGGGGTCACTTCCGCCGCCCGATTTGAGCCATGAGGTGCGCGTTGGCAGCGGCCTTCGCCCGCAAGTTCTTGGCTTTGGCGATGTTGAAGAGGATGTTCATGATGTTGGTGGGGACATCAAGGGAGAGGGTGACCTTGGTGCGGCGGTCGCTCTTGGCCCGGTTTTGGTATGTTTTCCCCTTCACCTGCGCCTGGGAGACGTATTTGTAATGGCCTTCCCCTGGGAACGTCCTTTTCCCCATCTCTTCATCCACATCTTCATCCACGTCCTCCCCCTCCTCCTCCTCCTCAGACACCTCCTCTGGTGATGGGGAGTCGAAGCTGCGCTTGTCCAAGATGGCGTTTTCCTCCGGGCTGCTCTTCCGGGCTTCGGCAAGGGCCGCGTTGAGGCAGCTGAAGATGGAGGCGGTGTTGTAGAGGCGGAGAGTCCGTCTGGTCTCGGTGGCGCAGAGGAGGGCGAGGAGCAGCAGCAGCCTGGTGTGGGGCATTGCGGTGGCCTGCCCGGTGGAAACAGCGAAGGGAGGGCAGAGATGGGCATGAGCTTCCTGTGGGGCCTGGGGCAGAGCACCATCATCCCCCCATCCTCCCATGGACCTGGGTTCACCTCCCAGGTCCCCCCCCGGTCCCATCTAATGGTTACGGCAGGTGGGAATGAGTTGTCTTGGGGTCTCCTCCTCCAAGGTGCAACCCCCCAGCCCTTGGTTTTGGGGTGCTGGGTGGGAAGTGGAATGTCCAAGGCCGTAGCCTCCGTGGAGAGGAGGATTTGGCCATCCCTTTGCCGAAACACAAGTGCCTGCTGCAGGAGAGCTGGTTTCTACCATGCCCCCTGCCTGGGGCAATCTCGTTGCAGTCCCCATGCAGCCTTCTCCACCTTGCTAACACCTTCACAGCGTAACCGTGGGTACCAGTAAAGGTGGGTTTTCCTTTCAGCTCCTCTCTGGTCAGTCTGAAGCCACCAGAGATATTTCTATGCTCTCTGAAGTTGGCAATTGCCCGTCTCACCTAGCTTGGTCCAAAAAGGGCATGGGGAGCGGAGTACAGGTGTCCCCAGTGCTGGAGGGGGGATCCAGCGTGATGGCCCCATGTCCCCTCTCCAGCCCTGGCCTCGGGTGCTTTGGCGTTGCCTGTTACCCCATGACTCCATCCCCAGGATCCCCCTCCACCCTGGGTGCAGGACAGGCTGCCCCATCTGATGCCACATTTGGGGAGCATTCCCCCCCCGTGGACAGCCCTGCCTGGTGACCTGGGGGCACCTCCAAAATCACAGCACAGCAGCATCACTCCCTGCTTGAAATACGGTCATTTTTGGGTCTTGGGAGGGCTGAAAACCTCGGGATAACCCTCCTGCTCTGCAAAACCACCCCATCTCTGAGTCTTGTCTCTCCGGGAGATGACCCATCTCCCTGTATACCTACCCAACTGCTGAAAAAGGCCACCTAAAAGGCTACAGGGGATCTCCCGGTGGGGGTCTTTGCCCATGTCGAGGTCAGACAAGTGTCCCTGGGGCCAGCCCCGAGGCCACAGGGGCCATCCAAGCGCCTGGAGACATCCTGACATTCCCAACCTTCGGGCCCCATCTTGTGGCAAGCACATGGCACGGCAAGCCCTGGCCGGGGGACAGTCCCCAGGGATGCGGGACACTGCCTGGGGCTGAGGTTTATCCCCTTAACTCTGCCCTTTGCCATCCCTTGGAGGGGGAGATCGGGGCAGGTCGTACAGGCAGGATTTGAGGGTGTCGCTTGATTTCCACTTCTTTGCCTCCCTCGCCCCCGCACAAAACCCCACAGAGCTCCCCCAGGTGACAACCGTCCCCTTAACCCTGCCCTGCGAGAGAGGCAGGAGGTGCAGCAGCCGTGGCATGACCCAGGCAGCACCGGCAAAGCGTCGCTGTAGGATGGGGGAGGAGAACCCTTCCCAGGCACACAACCCCCATGCAAGGGCCATTAGGGGCCCAAAACTCTCCTTCCTTCAGCCCCAAATCAGACATTTAAATTCTGGGACTTAGTTCTTGTTTGCAAAAGCTTAAAAGGACAGACATCTTTCTCCCACCCGAAAGCCTCCCGTTGTGCAGCTGCGTTTCAGCCCCACACGAAGCAGCCCCCCCAGCAAACTCCTTGCAGCCCCTCCTAGCAGGACGAGGGACTTGGGGCATGAATTTAGAAATTGCTAAATTTCTGGCCCCTGCCTGCAACCCCTGCACTCCTGGGGACACTGTTTGGTCTTGAGCTGCTGGATGGAGAATGGGAACGTCACTGAAAGCCCTTGCAGAGCCGGCACGGCTGCTGGGAGAGAACTGAGCTGGTCTGAGCTGCCGCTGCCCTCTCCAGAGCTGCAGAGCAGCATCTCCACCTCGCCTCTCCCCGACAGCTATTTCACGACTGTCTGAAACGGCTTGGTCCCGCGGCCGGCTTGGGTTTTTTCCATTTAGCAAAACTCTTTGGGGACCTCGGCCGAGCGAGGGGAAAGGCAGAGCAAGGGGGAAACGTGGCTGAAACCACGCAGCCAGCGCCTGCTTTCCTGGTCCTCGGCTGCAGGGTGGATATTCTGGCAAAAAGAGCAAACATGAAGGCAAAGCCGCAAAAAAATGCAGTGTCCGGCTGTGCTGGCTGACAGCAAAAGCTGATATTTTGTGTTTTTTTTTTTTTTTCTTTTTGCATGGGGGTTTTGTGCCCCGGCATGCCAGAAAGTTTTTATGGAGCAGGAAAGAAGCTGGAACTGGGTTTTCCTCCCCCCCAAAAAAAAGCAGGAAAAGGAAAAAAATTGCCTGCGGCGGATCTGAGGAAGTCGGAGTTAAATCTGCCGTTGCCGGAGGGTGACCTGCGGGTGCTGTTCGCCGAGGGTGGAAATTGCCGGGATGCCCGTGAGCAATTTGCAGGCATTATATTGAGATGTTGCCGACAGCCACGGCAGGACCATTTGTATGGGCTGAAGATCTGCCTCTCGGCTTTAAAAGAGAAAAGTCGATCGCTCTGGCAAGGCAGCTCTGCAAACTGGGGACAAAGCTATTTGCTGGTGATCACTCGGCAGCAGAGGCATCGGATTAAGTTAATTTTTTCCCCGTTAAAAAGTAAGTCTGGAATAAAATAACACTGTGGATGAGACCTGTAGACTTTTAAAACTCTTTCTGTCTGATGCTGCCTCCACTGTCCTAATGACTCTCTCCTGACGATGCTGATTCCCAGGGCTCCGAAATTCAAGCTAACCCTGTGGGAATGGGGCTGTGCCCTCCTCTCCTCCCCACTTTTCTGTTTCCTGAGATTTCCAAACCTTTCCCATGCTGCCCAGCCTGATCTGCCTCCAAAAATTGTTATAATAATAAAAAAGATATTTCTTTGCTTGGGAGGGAGGGTGTGGGGAAGTCTCTTAGCACAATATCTTGAACTGCTTTTCCCTATCCTGCCTTTTTTCTTTCTTGCAGAGAAACGTGGAACCTGATCGCCCAAGGAAAACACTGAAATATTTAAAGTTTGTGCAAATGAAGCCGGCTGCTGGTTAATAAATGAAATCCAGGCACTCACCTGGTAGTCCTCGTTGGTCGGGATGGGAAGGGGTTGCTGCGGTCTCACTCCAAGGAGAGAGGCATCAGGCGCGTTCCCCTGAACTTCTGCACCCTCGCTTTTCTTTTATTGTTAGTAAGAGGGCTGTGATAGTTTTTCTCTCTATGGAAACGCTTTTCCCCTCCCTCGTGTATATATAAAAATGAGCGATCACGGGGTTTGAGTCGTAACTCCAGACGTGGAGCCTTCATTTGGGCATGATTTCATTAAAATGAAATCAGAGGGAGCTGGCAACGTCATGGGGCCGCGGTGCCTCTCCCCATTCAGAAGGAAAAAAGGGGGGGGGGGAAAAGACGTCCGAACCTGACAGCCTGGTGAGAGTCACCCGAAAACGGGGCTGTTGCCGATGCCGGGACTTTGCAGGATCACGCAGACGGGCTTTTCCCCTGCTCCTCCAGGTAGCCAGGCACTTAGTGCAAAGATATTTTAAATGCAAAGTTTTTATGCCCCCTAAGGAGGCCTGTTGGAGATTTCAGCGTTGATTAACAGTGTTATCCCAATTAATGTGTTTCCATTTGAAGAGTGGGGCTGGTGCAGCACCTTGGTAGGGTTTTGCCCCAGGGCAGTGCTCATAACCCCCATCCACAGCGGGTACAGACTTGCCCCGCTCACACTGCTCTGCCCTCTGCCTGGTTTCCCATCTCTGGGGTTTTTTCTCCTCCCGTGCAGGCAGGGAAACCCTTGGAAGATTGAAATTTTGGGGAACTTCTTCTAGGATGTGGTGGCATGTTTCCTAGTGCAGCATTTGAAGAGGGGGATAAGGACAATGTGTGTCTTGAAAAAAACCCCTCAAACGCCCCAAACTCACTGAGATCCACCAGAATTAACTCCGATTGCTCCAAGGCAGAAGCCAGGAAGGAAAACCCCCAGTCTGGGGTCCCAGGACCACTCTGGTCCTGGTGTGATCAGAGAGAGAGGTCTCCTGCAATGCCCCACAGCACTGGTTTGCAACAAAAGTGCTTTCTGTTACAAAGAGGATGGGGATGGAGATCTCCCGGCTGGAAACAGGGGTTGCTCCATGTGATCTGGGGCTGAGACACCTAAAGGAGTCAGGTCTTTGGTGGAGTGTCCCTCAAATGACCACAGCAGATTTGCAGCTGGGCTGGGGGCTCCTGGTGGCCCCAGGACCCTGCTCAGCCCTGCCTGCTTATCAGAGGTCCTCTCTGCTTTGAAATGCCATCACCACCTTCTCCTAGCAAAGCCCTGGTGGGGTGCAGTTATCCCTGGGAAGGGACAAATCCTGCCAAAGGTGCCTCTGAGCCCCCGCACACAAGGTAACAGCAGCCAGAAGTGACCCTGGGTGGGCTCTGAGTTAGGATGGAGAGATATTCTTGCTCCTGGCCCCCACACCAGCGATGGTCACAGCTGCTCCTTTGCAGAAAAGGAGCCATGACTGTGGATATTCTTGGATGAGCATCTTTGAGCTTCTCATTCAGTCCCTGAAGATGCTGGCTGTTGTCTGAGGGGCAGCGACTGGTAGCGGTGAGAGCTCCCCTTTGGCTTCAGTCCTGGATAGAGGGTTCTCCCCGTAATCACCTCCAGCTGTTGGCTGAGACACGTCAAGATCCACCGCTCCGGCAATTCACTCTTCTCATTTTCCTTTGAAGCTTTCATCTCCTGGACTGATGGTTTCTTTTCCCCTCCTTCACTGAGACCTGGAAGGCAGTTTGGTTATCCAAATCTTTGGAGCCTTTGGTCATAGTTTTGGGCAAGCAAACCAGCTTGCAGACTTCAGTGCCAAGAGCTGGGCGGAAAACTCCATTAGAGGGACTTCTTCCCAGCAAGAGCGAGGGAAATCACCATCTGGCCCGCAGTCCTCGCTCCTCTCCCTCTGGCAAACCTTCATGGGCTCATTTATTGCAGAGGAATGAGCTTTCTCTAAGGACTTCATGGTCCCTGGAGCTGATGGAACCCTTCAGCTCATGCTCTGCGGTAAGGAAGCGGTGATAGATGAGGACTATTTCCAACCCGTCCCCTGCGGTGGAGGTCCATTAAAAATGATTTCCCTTTGTGCTCATTGCGGATGCGCAAGTGCTGATTCTCAGCAACCTTCGGCTTCCCCCTCTCGGCTTGTGTGCTGCCTTTCCTCGACCTCCACGGGGTAAGAAAGGTTTAAATCAGCACCGTTACCCAGTAACTTAATTAGCATTGGTGGACCAAGTGACATCGCAGGGCAAGACCTCAAGCTTGGCAGAAGGTATCTAACTAGCTTTTTAAAATGTACGCAATTCCTTGGGTGGTTCTAAGCTCCACCCAGGTTTGACTCAACCCAGGTTTGACTCAGCCCAGGTTTGACTACCCATGGAAGAAGGCTTTGTGCCTGGGGTGGACAGTGAGGGCTTCACCAGTGTTTCTTTCCCATCGTGCCTCCTTGGAGAGATGTATTTTGCATCCTCTTGCTCTCTGGGGGCTGCAGATTGTGGTCCTTCTGGAAAGCTCAGGAGACCTTTGGACACTGTTTGGCTCAGACCACTGACAGCCCTACATGCTTCAGAGTGGATTAGGGACCCACGTCCCCTGATTTTGTTGGTGTGGGGATGGTAGAAGGGGGTTGAGCATGTAAATACATGTGGGATGGGAGCTGTGGGTGCTGACTTGGCCAACAGGAGCTTCATGAAAGGTGTGTGGACACTCAGAAAGTGGGTCCCCCTCTGCCTACCAGAGGGAGATGATGCCATCCCTGCCTTGGCTTCACATCCCATTGGAGTAGAGGAGCACCTTAAAAGGGCTGGGGGAACTGCTGAAAATGTCTCCGGTGGCATTTTGGACTCAGTTGTCACCTGCTCAGAGGAGATCAGCCGAGGAATGTAAAAGATGTGGAAAGGTTATTGCTTCTGGCATGGGGCATGGATCTAGCATCCCCCAGCCCCAAAGGTAGGGCAAAACTTGTACCCCAGAAATCAAGGCCTGGTGCACCCCTCTGACACAAGGATCAGGTGTCCCTGATCACCTCCAGGACTTTCAGGTCTTCAGGACAAAACTGAAGCCCTGCTATTGCCAAAATCACTGGGAACCTGTGATTCAGGTACTTGGGGAAGGGAACATAGGTTAGGGAAAGGCATGATGTTGAAGTAGATTAATTAAGCCATCTCAGAGGTGATGAGGTCTTTAATTTATTTCAGTGCATCTCCAAAGTGAATTAAACTATATGAAGACCTGTGTGGGTTGACCTTGGCTGGACACCAGGTGCCCACCAAGCTGCTCTATTACTCCCCTCCTCAGCAGGACAGGGAGGGGAGAAAATAAGATGGAAAAAACCTCGTGGTTCAAGATAAAGGCAGTTTAATAAAGCAAAAGCAAACGCCACGCACGGAAGCAAAGGAAAACAAAAGATTTATTCTCTACTTCCCATCAGCAGGCGATGTCCAGCCACTTCCCTGGAAGTAGGGCTTCAGTACGCGTAGCAGTTGTTCCGGAAGACAAACGTCGTAATAACGAATGCCCCCCCTTCCTCCTCCTTTTGCTTAGCTGTTATTGCTGAACAGACATCATATGGTATGGAATATCCCTTTGGTCAGTTTGGGTCAGCTGTCCTGGCTATGTCCTCTCCCAAGATCTCGACCACGCCCAGCCTACTGGTGAGGGGGAATGTTGGAGAGCCAGCCTTGATGCTCTTTGAGCATTGCTCAAAAGTAGCCGAAACACTGGTGTGTTATCAACAGCTTTCTAGCTACCAATACAAAGCACAGCACTATCATCAGGGCTGCTGTGGAGAAAATTAACTCCATCTCAGCCAGACCCATGGGCTGCGAGGGGGTAAGGTCTATTTAGCTACATCCACACAAGTGGTGGCTCCTCCACCTTTGCAACCATCCCATCCTTTGTGGTGGGGTGGTGGTCCTCTCTCGCTGAAGCTTTCCCGGGGTTGAGAGGAGAGTTAGTGTGATGGAGGGAGAACGTGTGTATGTGCAGTTTTTATCCATTGCGACTGCTCCAGGCTGTCCCCATGGGCTGTGCATGCTCTGAATGGTTGGAAACGGGGCGTTCAGCCCTTCCTGGCTGGTTGCTGCAACAAGATGACTTGGGGACATCAAGAAAGGCCTGACCCACATGCCAGGAAGTCCTGTAGGACCCTGAGGGGATGTTGGTCAGTGCCAGCTCCCACCTGGGCTCTTCAGTGTCTACAGCTACTGCTGCAGCCTTGCACGGGAGGGTGACAAGTGCAGTTACCCACCTGCACCATGGGTCCATCTTCACAAGGCTGGGGTTGAACCTCACCCTCTTTGACTGAATTGGGTGGCAGTGGATCCCAAAAGTTTCAGGGGACTAGGGCACGAGAGCAGACTGAAAGGCAGGGAGGGACTCAATGCTTAACAAACTGCTTTCCTGGGCAGCCAGGCTTGAGACAGATCATCCTGTGGCTGCAAAGGCGAAAAGCAATCAAAACAACCCTAAAGACACACTACATTTGAAGGAATGACATATAGACATGGGTCCCCCTCAAAAGTCAATCCTGCTGCCAGAACGACTCATGTAAATATGAATCTCTTTTTTTTTTTCCTGCAGACAACAAAAACTACCTAAGAGAGAAGCTGGAGCATGGAGGTGAATGCCTTTCCCATCATCCAGCAGGTCACCGCTGGAACCAGGTGGTGAAACCATCTCCAGCTCCTGAGCAGGTACTAGGGTGTATTTCTATGTTTTATTTACCCATAAAATGCTTTGCTGTTGGGAAGGGTCGGTACAGGACAACGTCCTTGCAGAAGGCAAATGCGCATGCCAGACGCATGGAGTCTTCATGGTGATTTTATTAGGGGAAAATAGGAAAGAAAATGCAGCGGCTAAGAAAGAAAGATGAAAGAAGTCGAACTGGCCGGTTCATCCCTCTCAGTCTGCTTTAAAAGCAAACTGGACTGTTTTAGCTGTCGCCGGCTGGCTATCGCGGCTGGCAGAGCCCTGCTTCGGTCTTTGCTTTTGCAGGGCATCGGAGAGGAGATTTTCCTGCAAAACTGAAAATATCACGGCATGAAAATAACCCCAGCTGATCCTGGGGAAGGAGGGAGCCGTGCTATGAACAGCACCCATGGGAGCTGGCTGGCGGCAGAGGGGACTCAAACTCCTAAAAAGTTTCTCCGAAAATTACCAAACTTATGAAAAACGCAGGCTTTGCCATGAGCGTCCTCGCATGTCTCCCTCGTGCGTCTGTCTCTCCAGGAGCAGGACACCTTCCCACCTCTCCGCAGCCTGCCCTCGCTCTCGCCGAGCTCAATTTCCTTCTGTGAATCATCGTTTAAAGCCCAAATGCGGGCAGCTGAAGAGGATCTTATTAAAGTTTCATCACTACAACCATTCCGCTACTGGGAAAAATAAGACACAGCGACTCGTGGTCGTATCACACCAGAAGCCTTGAAAGCAAAAAACATGCCCCAAATACCAGCACAGAAGTTTTGCCTGGCCCCGGGAGGCAAAGGCAATGCCGTGCGAGGTCCCGTTTACTGCTTCCAGCACCAGAATTGCATAGAGAAGTCGGACATGGATGCACCGTAGGTCCACAGAGGGGCAGAAAGGATTTTTATGGTTTGCTTTGTCCCTTCTTTAATAATCTCTAAGACTCAATTTGCATTTTCAAGGCTGCGGAGGGAGGACCTCGCTGTGATACAAGATTGCACATCTCCCATCTCTCCGTAACCCTTCCTCTCCCCTGAGGCTGATTTTTGGTGGGTTTCTCTTCCCCACAACCCCATTTTGGGGGTGATTTTCACTCCCTCCAACAGCCCAGCAGCAGCAAGTCCCTGCAAGACTCTCCAAGGTGGTTGTAGAGCGGGTGCTGAGGGCTTGGAAAGCTTTGAGCCAGGATCTCGGTAGAGGGAGGAGAGGAGCTGGGGGCATGGAGTTTGTTAGTTTTGCAGGGGCTGAATTGTTGTTTTGCCTTTCTTGCCCTTTTTTCACCTTCTTGGGTCTCGAGTCTCCTGCTGCTGCAGGATCACAGGGGACTTACACCCCGGCAGTACTCAAAGCACTTGGCTGCCTGTAACGAGCAGTTACCCACCCCACCTCTAGTGTTTCATGTTCCTGGCAATTAATTAGCTCTGCTTTGAGCTTTTGATGCAAATGTAGTATCAGAAAGTCTCTTTGGGATAAAATGGGCTGGGGTTATTTTGCAGATTGCTATATATGCTTCTCCAAGAATCGCTTGGGCCAAACCCAAAGACCAACTTCACCACTGACAGCCTTCAGGCACGAAATAAAGCTGGTTTCTTGATGCTTTCCCTCCAAAGGAAGAAAATAAAAAAGCAATGGAGAAGAAAAAATAAGCTTAAATCCTTCAAATTGTCTTCCCCAAATGTTTGCTGCAATGTTTTTATCTGCTATCTCTCTGTTGCACCTCCTACCCCTTCTCCAGAGAGGTGTTTGCACTTATCTGTACACGTGGTATGTGCCTGCAGCTACGTGGACATCACATCTCCAGTTGGAAGGAAACATCTAAAATCAAGAAAAAAGGTAAAGGGAGGCAGCAGGAGCCTGGATCCACACGCAGGAGCGGCACTGGCCTCGGGGTGTTTGTCCTGACAGAGGGTCTAGACATAAAACCTATGTATATCCCATGGCGTGAAGTATAAAAAGAGCTGCTTCTCCTTTTTCCTCCATCCGTTAGCAGGGATGGCTCCCATTAATGAGGCTGCAGCAGCTGGACGAGGCGGGTGGGAGAGACATTGCTCAAGAAATGCAATGATTACTTCTCTACAGAAGCAATATAGTGCTCCTCCAGTGTTTCTTTGCCACTGGGATCATCGCCGTGGGTTGGCCCCTTGGCTTCATGATCCACGGGAAGGTGCTTGGGGTGGTTTCAGGGGCAGGGTGGGACACATCTGGGGGATGCAGGGCCCACCGGTGGGCTCAGGGTGCTGGACTAAGGGATGCCCAAAGCAGGGGATGGGCGAGGAGCCATCCAGAGGAAGCCTGAGGGATCAAATGGGATTTACCAGGGGGGTTTGGGGTGCAAAATGGGGCAGGACGGACAGCCTGAGGCAGCTCCCTCCAGGGCACCGGCTCCTGGATGGGGAGAGTTTCTCCTTGGTTTTCCTCCTAACCCATGTGGCAATGATGTCCGGGGCAAATCCATCCCCATTTTTGCTCCTGCTTGTCCCAGCTCAGACAGGCAGAGCTGCCTTCCTGGCACAGAAGGTTTTTCAGGCTTTTTCAACATTTTCCCTCTGTCTCAAGGGTATTGTGGCTGTTGGGTTGCAATTCCACCCTTGCAATGGGCAGGGGATCGTCTTCACCAGCAACCTCCCAGCAACGCTGGCAAGAGGCTGTATATACCGATACAGCGATGTAGCGATTACTATTGCTCTGAAAAGCAACGGATGTCACCCAAAAGGGCTGCGGACGGCTCGTGAGCCTCCACCACCTCCCACAGAGCCCGAGCGTGGAGGATGTAGTGGCGAGTTTTGCAAGATGGACTTGCCAGTGCTCAGGTCCAGCCCTGCATTAGCTCACAGCCATTTACCTCCGCGGCATCTCCAGAGCCTAAATTACTCCTGCTCTAAAAATACTGCGTAATTAATTAACCTAGCGAAGCGCAATTCAGGCTGGTGATATGGCGATGAACTTTTTTGTTGCTTTTGACTCCAGCAGGAGCAAAGACAGGGGCTTTTGTCAGCTCCCTCCCAAACAGCCTGTCCGCTCCAATCTGCCGGGCGCAGTCAGAGAACGCTGGGTGATGCTCGGGGCCCAGCTGTCAGCTCTGGCGGCCATTTCAGGGACTGTATCATTATCAAATTACTAAATTATGCTGGCCCAGCCTCTTCATCTCTCACGATCCATTTTCTTTTGTCAGGGTTGCTAAGGAACTGCCTGCGGACATTGGATGCTGAGATGAGGCGAGTTTCTCCTCTCCGCACCTCCTTGCAAGACTTCACTGGCTGGATGCACGAGAAACCCCCTCCTGCAAAGGGGCTGAGCATGCTCAAGCTATAGGGGCATGTATATCCATAGATACAGACCCATGGGCTCAACTCTGGAGCCGCGTGATCTGTACAAAATGAGTGATGGGGTCACTCGTGTTCCAAAATGGCCCTCCACTTGGCAAACTCCGCGAGGATTTTTGATTTTATGTGCGTTAAAGCCCCAGCTTTTCACATGCTCGGGGCTGACCGTTCGTAGCGATGATCTTTGCTTTCTAAGGCCATTCTCCAATGTGTGTTCAGGAATCTTCTGACTTCGCCCTGTTTGGAGCAGCCCCAGCTCCCTGCGCCTGGAAAGCAGTCAGCTCGCCAGCAAATCGTTCAGCCCTAAAAGTCTCCCCCACCCTGCAATCAAATAATTTCAAGAAACTCAATTAGAATGACATGACATTTCCAAGGAAACACCAAGGATACATTCCGGTAATAT
>NW_009216084.1:8319-46831 GCF_000690835.1 Fulmarus glacialis | reverse complement strand
GTTCAGATGGCAAATCAATAGTAAACATTTAAGGCTAGTTGTATTAAAAAATAATCAAGTTATCAATTTCCCATTATGCCTAAGCTCCCAGAGCACTGATGGGAAATTGAAGCTGCATTTAATACACCTAGCAGAGGACTGAACAGCTTGATTTTATATACTTGCCCACAATATTGATTTTCACTTCTCACATTTTCCAGCCGCTTTGCAAGTCTGAATTAAGTCACCTGGCTTCCTGGTGAGCTGCTGCTTTGGCCTGTGCCATAAGCACAGTTTATGGCGAAGGGTCTTGAGCCAAATCACCCCCCTGAGAGACTCTGCCTCTCTCCTTTGGCTACACCTTGACCATGAAACCAGGGGGCCAAATTTGTCCCCCAGACTTGGCTTTGGGATACGTGCACTCCTTGCCAAGCTTGGAGCCAAAAGCTGCCAAGAAATTCTGCACGTGGGGAGGTGAAGCCCTATTTTAAGTGGTGGCACCGGAATTAAAAGGAAAAATGAAGTTGTTGTCCCATTTGTTTGGTATCTGGGAATAACGAGGCAGAAAGAGAAATTCCTCATGTTCTCCAGGAGGTCTGAGGTCCCAGGTCCCCCAAGTCCATTTGCTCACCTACTGCTGCCTCCAGACCCCCACTCTGCTGCTGATTCACAGCTATAAAAATGATCTTCACGCAATTACTATTGCTTATTGTCTCCTCAGGCTTGATGTCAACTTCACATGCCTGCCAAGGGATTCACCAGCCCACAGCAATGCATCCTCCTCTTCTCTAATGCCCTGGTGCAGTGGATAGATGGAGGGGGACGGTGAAGTGCAGGGCTGGGGTCCCTGGGAGAGCAACCACAGGTTGGAGGAAGGCTTTTCCTCTTGGTTTTGGTAAATAAGCGTCACTTTGAGTAATTCATGAGCTGTCTGGTGGCAATGGTCCCCAGGGGGGATGCTGTTGTACCCTGAATTGGAGAAAGGCTCCTGGGAGGATCTGCGTTGTCTTGGTGGAAACCCAACATTGCACCACACAGGACATGGGGGCAGATGCCCAAGAGGAGATGTCCTGGGAGGGTGTGGGGAGCCGAAGGAGGCAGGGAGAGCGTGCACTCTGCAGCGCACTGCAATGCCAGCCCCGCTGTGGGATAGGGACAGGCCACCCGATGACCTCGAGCCATGTGCTGGGGACATCAGGTGATTTGCACACCAAATCCACTCAAGTGGCTGGTCTGTAGGGTGGAGATATGCCCCGTGCATCACCGTGTCACCAGAGATGGTGCAGCCACACGCGGGCTGGCTTGGTAGGATGAGGCAGGAATGAGCAGTCCAGCATTTCCTCTGATGACCAACCCGAAGCCTTTCTTCTCAAATCCCTCTTCTTGGGAAAACCTCCTACCTTGCTGGGCCAAACCCCACAGCCCTGGGCAGGGCTGGCCAAATGCTGGACCCTGGATAAAACGCAGTCATGGGCATCCCAAGAGGAGCCAAGGACAGGGAGGCTGGTTTGTGGGGACACCCAGAACTGGGTCAGAATAGAGCTGGTCCAAAGTTACTGCGGCCCCATAAATAGATACATATATTTTTTGCCATTGCTAGTAAAAGACCACAGGCTTTGCACTGACCTGACACCCTGGGTCAAGTGGTGGTGGCAACTCAAGTATGACAACCCCATATTTCTGCTAGAGGCCACTGGTGCCTTCACTGAAGGGATGCCGGCAGGGTGAGCACCACATCAGAGAAAAGGGAGATGCTAAGAGGGTTTTTTCTTGTAATAATAAATATTATTCATGAGCTTTTTCTGTATTAATTAAATAGTGAGAACGGTTTACAGTGGGTTCCCGTTTGCCCATACAGATATTTTTGCTCCAGTCCAGCCATGGGCTGGTTTGCATCACGAAGGATCATTTGGGGAAGGGGGGTTTGCAAGCAGAGACGTCCAAAATCAGATCAACGTGGGTGAACCTTTCTGGAGGTACATCCCCAGCCCTTCATATATCCGAGTTCCTTTCCCTCTGCTTTCTTTTAAGGCTCTGAAATGTTGTTTGCTCTGCACAATTGTGGGAGTTCAACGACTTGTGCCCTTCGGCAAGGTCCCACCTAAATAAAGATTTTCATCCCAGGGTGCCAAATAAACCCATGGGTCGTGCACTCCATGAGGTCTCTGTTTTCTTGTGCACAGTGATTATTTTTGTCAATGCAATTTAGGAATGAAGGTTTTTCCTGCCGGTTGCAAACACTTTGCTCCCCTGGATGGTCTCAGCTCTCCTGGGCTGATGCAGGAGCTGGAGTTCAAGTCACACTGTGTCTCCTGGGCTGCTGAGGGCCAGAGGCTGCAACACCTGCACAGCTCCCCAGCCCGACCACGGCTCTGCCGACATCGGCATCCTGCAACCTCCTTTACAAAGTGTCCCCCATCGCTGTGATGCCAGGGAAATGTGAAAATGGGGATGTTTCTCAGAAAAACACCTGTTTCTCAATGCTGTGGCCTGACCTGGAAATGCAGAAATGCTTTTTTTCTGGTACCAACAGTACCAACAGTACCAGTTGGTACATGGTACCAACTGTTTTGCTTAGATGGGAACATTTTATTTCTTTTCCGAGGGGATATTTTTCTTGCCTGATACAATACCTGAGTGTTTTTCTGCCAAAGTACATTTCGATACAGAACAGCATTTCAAGAGGAGAGGTTGGAAATGTCAGTTTGAAAATGGCACTTGTCTCATTGCCAACATTTACCAATTTTTTTTTTTTTTTGAGTAAAAAAGATTTTAGCTGTGGGGGGAATAAAAATCCCAAAAAATTCTGCTGGCCCCTCCTTGGGGTTTGGGATATTGTGGATAAGGGCAATCCTTCTTCTGCCTATGCTACCAGTAGCAATGAGGCAACCCTGCTAGGTCGGGGAAATCTGAGCTCAACTTTAGCAAATTGTGCAGCCACACTTTTAATAAAACCCACTGATTTCCTAACCGTCTGCCCCCAATCCCACTCCAGCATGAATCCTCATTTAGCCATTATGTTCCCACCAAAGGTGTTTGGAGGAGGAAAGGTAATTCCTAGTGCAATCCTTGAAGACGCAATGCAATGTACGCTCTTTAATGAAAACCTTTTTTGTCGATATGGGGCAGAAAAGCGACCATTTATAGAAGTCTTGGGCATGTGTATTGGGAACCTGTTATGGAGAGGGGAATGGAGGCTTGCACCCATGGATGCTCGCATTGCCAGGGCACAGAAGACCTCCCCAGGCAAAGGACTGGGCGCCCAAAATGCCAGCACCAAAATGTTGGGGAGAGCCCTGCCAAGGTAGTAGCTTGGGCAGCGATGATGTGGTCAACCAAGCCATGCCACACCTGAGAGGTGTCATTTTTAGACACCATGTTTCCTACCTGGTTGCAACACGACAGCAATTTTCTCGCTCCTGGGGAAGGCAAAGCCTTTTGCTTCTGCTGTTTCTTTGGCAAATTGCAAATATTAAAAAAGCCAGGAGAAACTTCCATGCTATCGGAGCTGCCGTGACCCTTCCCATGGCTGGCATGCTGTCCCATGATGTGCTCGGAGGAGATGCTATTGGATAGGACCCTCTCAGCTGGGTCCATGTGGCCACCAAAACCCAGAGGTTTACTCTCCCACTTGTTGGATTTCCACACCTCTCCGGGCAGCAGCTCCAAAGGCCTTGAAGACTTGGGGGTGGCATTTTGCAGGGAGAAGCCATATCTGGTTTTTGAACCCTGTTTTTTTCTTACCGTACAGTTTGGGATGGATCCTCTTCACCTGCCCAGGGAATGGTCAAGTGAAGGAGAAGGTGGGACTTGCTAAAGGACATGGGGAGTTTAGGGACGAGCTGAAAGGTTACCTGCTACGGGACGGGGCTCAACCTGCCTACCCGGTCCGACGTGGGGCAATGGAAATGCCCAGTTTTCTCTCTGCCCTTCTCAAAGGGTTACTGCTTCCAGGTGAATTATGAACTAGAATTATACACAGCAGCACTAACAAACTTTTATTTTACAAAAATAAACTCAGGGGTATGTGTCACCTGGTTTTGCACAGTAGTCTTACGGGGCGAGGGGTGCAGTCGCAAGCCTCTGGACATCTCTGCTTTCCTGAGCAATCAGATGTTTCCCTCTCCTCATACCACTTTATTTCCTGCTCATAATTACAGATTTCCATCATCTTTTTTCAAACATCCTTTACCTCTTCACATTAAAGGGTTTGTCTTGCTTGTCCAGTTTCTGAGATGTCCTGGAGTAACTTCTCGCAGCTCCATTTAATTTTTATTTAAACGTGGCGATTGCAGCTGATCACCTCCCTCTGACTGGTTTTCAAAAGCGAGGAAAGAGAAAACAAAGGGGACATTGGAGGTTGGCTACAGCTTGGGCTTCTTCTTGGACCTCCCATGCTCACAGTGGGAGGGCCCTGATACGATGGGATTGTCTATGCCAGGTCATGTCAAAACACGTCAGACATCCATAAAGCAAATGTCCTGATCCAAATCAGCTCCAGACACCATTTAGGGTCAGTCAGGAGAAATGGGCACATAGAGGACACATGGAACTAGCTTGGTTTTGGATGACTCCCACTCCCCAGTGGTTGCTTCTCCCCACAAAGGGAGTGCAGACACAGTGCTGGAGGTATCTACAGCTGCTTTGTGAAGCCTACACTATCTCTTAATGCTTATGCCCTGGGGTAAAGTGTTGGCTGGGAAGAGGTTCACTTATTACCTGGTGCTACTGGGACTGGATTTAGAGCACTGAGAGTGGCTTCCCCTCATGCAGTACATTGCAAAGAAGCAGGCCACCAAACGTGGGCACTGACCAGGCTAGGTGGGCCAACTGGTCTACCTTGACTGCCCTTATGGTCAACAAATAAGGATGGGCTCCCCAAGGAGTGATGCTAACCCTTGCGGTGGGGAGGTGGGGACAGAAGAGGGCACCCAGTTTGGGCTGGCTGCACTGGAGCAGCAAATCCCTCCTTCCTGGCCAGTCAATACATTCTCCTTCTCCCCAAAGAGCACTTCAGCTCTTTGGGGATGGCATTGCCTGTCCTAAACTGGACTTAGAGCAATGAATATTTGCACTGCCTTCTTCCTTGCAGAATAGGAAGCCTGGGCTGTGCAAAGTCCATTGCATATCAGAAAGATTCAAGTTGATGATAACAGCCTGTGCAATGGTCTTGATTTTATGCATAATAGGTGCCCATCTAAAAACATACCAACAAAATACAGACCACCTGAAAACTCTGAAATGAACCTGGAATTATAGATCTCCGCCTTTAATTTCTTCTCTTTTTTAACATGCCTTCAAAAACAGAGAAGATGAGCCTCACCAGAGTATTTTTTTAATGTATTGTGGAGAACTAATGCATTTCTCCTGATGCCCAGAGGGGTTGCCTCCACGCAGAGGAAAGGCTGAGAGAGGAGCATCTTTCTAGGAAGGCTGGTTTCAACCCCAGCTCATGCACTGCTCGGCAGCAGTAGTGTTTGCATTACTGTCAGGGCCGGCAGGAGCCCATTTCCCCTGTGGTGAGCTACCACACACCTGGAGATGAGGAAAAGCCATGCAGACTGACCCCATGAACCCTAGAGCTGGCAACGGGAGCCCAGCTGGGCTTCCAGGAGTGAGTTTTTCCCATTGAACCCCCGGATGAGGTGTGACCCCAATGCAGGGGTGTTGGGGACTGCTGATGAGCTGGTCTAGATTAGGGCAGCTCCACCAGCTTCAGGCTCTGCCCGGAGTCCTTGGTGACTGTAGATGCCAGAGAGGTGCTTGGATAGAGCAGTCCAGGGTTCAGAGGCCACTAGCCTCCAAATTCCTGCAAACCTCAGCCCTCAGAAGGCACAAGATGACTGAGCTCAAGGAGTGCAAACTATCAGGACCCAGTGCTGGTGCCCAGGTGGACCTTCCTTATCACCCACAGGTCCACCCACATCCCATCAGTGGATGTGGCTCAAGGGAGGAGATGTCCAGGAGCTCCTCGGAGGAGCTGGAGGGGACTGAAGCGAGCTGGGAGTGGGAGGGGAACAAGACCTTGCAAACTAGAAGCACTCCTCCAAGTCCTCTCTTGGTCCTGGTGGGGCACCATAAGGCCAATGGAGGTGGGCAGATCGTGGATGGGTTTTCCTGCTTTGACCTCACACTTGCTTGGAGGAAGAGGAGGGTTGGAGGGCTCAGGGGCTGCCTTACCTGCTGAGGTTTTGCACCGCCGCTCACATTTCCACTTGGTTTCGAAGCGGTTGCTGTTCCCTCGGCATCCTCCAAAGACGAAGGGCCGGCAGGCGTTTGCCTCTGCATGGTAATACCAAAGCAGGGCGTAGTGCTTCCTGCTTTGACCTCACACTTGCTTGGAGGAAGAGGAGGGTTGGAGGGCTCAGGGGCTGCCTTACCTGCTGAGGTTTTGCACCGCCGCTCACATTTCCACTTGGTTTCGAAGCGGTTGCTGTTCCCTCGGCATCCTCCAAAGACGAAGGGCCGGCAGGCGTTTGCCTCTGCATGGTAATACCAAAGCAGGGCGTAGTGCTGGCAGGACCCCTCGTCCATCGGCTGCAGGCAGGGGGCTGCAGGGAAACATGCCCCCACCACTTGGGTGTTGGACCCGGGTGGGAAAAGGCCACGTTCTGCTACCCCCATCCTCCCCTGGGCAAATGTGTGGGGCTGGTCCAGGGACTTCCACTGCCCCACAGTCAGCACTTTAGCCCAAAGCCATGGGGTTGGCAGAGCAAAGGGGGCAGCAAGGACCAAGGGTGGGCATCCGGCAGTGGATTTCCATAGTGTGACAAGCACAAGGCTCCTTGTCGCTCCATGGCACCATCTGCCCCTGTGGTGCCCATCATGGTGGTCTCTGACCTTTGCAAGGGGGCAATTAACCCCTGGGACCTGGGTGGGGCGTGTCTTTGCAGGGGTGGTTGCATTCGGGGTGTTGACTGGGGGACTCTCACTGTGCATTTTGCTGGTGGGACTGGACAACACAGGATCAGGATCGGGTGAAAACACCCTCCAGTTTGTTCACCACCAGCTCAACACCCTGGGGCAAAAGCAGCTGCTTTAAGCCAAGTCCAAAACTGAGTTTTGAGCCTCTGTTTGCTGGCACGTGTAACTCTTTCAGTGCTGCGTCCCCTCAATCTCAATGCCAAAAAGCACTTCCCACCCGGGAAGTGACTTCCCTAAATGTCACTTAATTCAGTGCATTTCACCTGGTAATTGACTGTGGGCTTCTCGACGCTTGTGCTGAGAGCGACCTGTTATCTGTTGCGCCCGGGGAGCTGCTGGGGAAGCAAATGGAAATGATACGTAACGAGGGCACGCAAACAAATTAGCCACCATTTAAATATAGATCATCGGAGCCTTACATGGCTTTCCACTGGCTAACAAGTTCTCTTAATAAATGTCACAGAGCAATTGGCGAGGGGAGGGAGAAACCGGCGGCAATAAAATTCTTAATGGTGTTAAACAACTCAGTCAGAAAGGTTGGGTGTTAGTCAGAGAAAATGGAAGTATTTGTGGTTGTTTGCAGGAGATAAATGTCAGGCCGTAGTTTTGTAAGTCTGCGAGCTTTGAAAAGCCAGGAGCGATTGTAATCTGGCAGTAATAACCCTCCGACTGCAAAATCCTGTTAACATTTAGAGCGCCTATCCGCACTCATCACTTAGCAGAGCGATTTATGAGCCCTCCTGCCTCAGACCCGGGCTTTAATGGGATTGTCGGCTGGCGACGGCTGCAGCTGTGATTCAATAACATGTGGTATGCCCCATCGATCTGAAACCGCCCAGATCCCAAATGCTGCCTTGATATAAAGTGAGTTTAAACCCAGATGGATGACGTCTTCGACGTACGACACAGACATCAGGAGAGCGCTTGGGGGTGGGCAGGAAGAAGGTGGGGATGGTTGGGGGCCAGTTCCAGGCTTAGCTGGATTTGGGGGATTTGTTCGGTCCTTAGCAAATTACACAGGGGAAAAATGGAGGTCATCATCAATGGATTTGACTTAAAACTCTTCCCAAAGCTCAGGGAAAGGGCCGTCACGGGTAATAAAGGTCTATGCAAATAAACTGTAGGTCAACAACTTGTATAGGCTGGGGTGTAAAAGTATATAACATTGGGTTGTCTTGCTCAGTATGAAAGTAAAATGTGATTTTTAAAAATTATTTCTAGAGTAGAAGGACTGGTTGGCCAACCCATGTGCTGATTGGCCAACGGGTGAGCTGACTGGCCAGGTTTTGTGCTGATTGGTCACTCAGCTGCTGCATGGCCAGTCTGCAGCAAGCTTTGCCCCATAGGCGTTGGGGGAACCAGAGTTTGGGCAGGAGCATTGTAGGGGCATGGGATGTTGCATTTTAGATGGTTCCCTTCTGCTGAGATGCATCTGGCTGTGCAAGTACCTATTTCTCTGAGCCGAAGCACTGATGCTGTCCCCCTGCCCGGGTCCATGGCAGCTCCATCAACGCTACACGAACCTCCTCCTCCTGGTGACAAAATCTGAGCAGCCACATCTTAATTTCTGACTTGCTGAATTGCAAGAAATGAGTCTGAATTCACCCTCCCTTTGAGTCCTGCCCTGTCTTGCAGTGTGTTTGAACTTTGAGCACCGAATGCAGAAAGCCCTCCACAAGCAAGCCCATAATCCCCTATTCCTCCCCACCAGCCCTTCTGCATCATGTTTTCACTCTCTGTCTCCCATAAATCAAGATTCAAAGCCAAGCCCTGATGAGGAAGTCAGAGGGTCCACAGGTGGCTGTGGCATGGATTTGAAGATGTGATGAACCTGGAGGAGGGCAGCTCATATGGGTCTTTCTGGGTGAAGGTCATTTCCAGGTTGCTGCTAAAATTTAGGGCAGAGCTACCCAGAAACCCCTCAAGCCAGTCACATCAAAGGCTGCTTGTTGCCTCCATCAGCATCCCAGGGGACCGGCAGGCCCACAGGGCCTGGAAAATCCACCCACGAGCCATTATCCCATGGGGGCAGGAGAAGGAGGATATCCGACTGGTAGCTCTTCTGTGCCAAGGGGACCATATGGCTCATCAGGTCTGCATAAAGCTGGACCAAGCATTACCTCATTGTAATGCTCACTACAGTGGTTCACGGTCAGAAGAAAGGGTAGATGATCTGAAATGCAGCTAAAACCGCCCCATCCTGTCCTGTCCCTGGAAAGATGGCAGTTCTCAGCCAGGTGTTAATGGATTTCCCTGTACCCACCGGGCTCATCTCCTGGCCTTTTCCACCAGGATACTGTGTCCCATTGCATCCCAAGGTGGTCCTGGAGCCTCCTGGGGAACCACCCCATCAGCTATGCCTACAGAGTGGGCCATGAACCTCCCTCCAGCCCACGGGCAAGTAGCAGGACATACTTCACCTGGCTGAGCAGCCTCCATCCCCAAAAATGATGGTTGCGCCTTGGCTGCCTAGCACTGCTCAAGATCCTACTGGGGAGCTTGATAATACCTAAAAGCATGGCCAATCTTGGATCACGCTGTTGCCCTGTCCGGTTGCCTGGTAGAGGTAGATGCAGTGTGAGGAGGTGCCACAAACCCACTGGTGTTTGTGTACAGGCAGGTCTGTATTGCATTTGTCCTGACCTTGGCCCTTCTCTCTCCCCCTCTCTCCTGGGCAACACAGAGGGACAGAAATAGAGCTGGTTGTTTTCCCATTAGCTGTAATCAGTAGCTTTACACATTAAAGGGTTCATGATGCCCTGGGCAGAAATAGTCTGTAATAGCTCGAGTGTTTGGCTCAGAGATGTAATTTCTGGCTGGTAGGAAGCTTTACTAGCAGTTGCAAAGGATATGGTGGGGAGAAGGGGACAAAATCAGCCTGAAAATGGCTGTCTCCTTCCAGCCTTTCAAAATGCATCCTTTTGGAGGTGGTGATCATCACTGAGGGCCTCACATATTTGGCTTTTCCTTCACCCACCATGCCTTCCACGGCCATCGGCTCACCTCATCTCTGAGCCTCTGACCAGCCCTCTTCAGCATGGGGCACGGCAGCGTGGGAGCCCTCATTGGAAATCCCATCACTGCCTTATTTCTGCCCAGTCCCAGGGAAGAGGATTTAGCGCTGGGTTCACGGGGTGCTCCGGAAGATACCAGCTGCCACGGTTGGAAAGATGGAAAGCATGAAGCCACACAGCTGCACTTACCTGCAATAAGTGAAGGTGGTTCCATGAAGGGCTTCACCGAAGTCACCAACGTGGTCATGCTCTGAGTTTGGTTAAGCATGTCTTCCTGGCTTTCACCATCCCTTCTGGTGTGTTCCCAAGGCTGAAAATACCCTTGGAGCTGCCTGTTGATTTCAGCTGTCTCCAGACCTATGGATTTAATTGTTGGGTCAGTGTGGATGAAATCTGGTGCCACAGTTTGAAAGCCACCATGCTTCGATAAGTGGTTGTAGGTCAACAAAATTACTGCCAGTGCACAACACAGTGTGGAAAACAAGTCACAACACAATGTTTCATTGGCCAAAGCCTACAGACCACTGGGATATGTGGTCAAGGTAGGAAACCTATTTCCAAATCATGTATACTCTAGAGAAGGGCAAGCAATCAAGGAGAGACTGTACTGTCTAGTGTCTTCTCAAGGAAGGGAGCAGGAGATATGCTAAACTTATTCAGAATAAAAGCTGTTTTTGAGGAAGTGGTTCCCAAGAAGTGTGCTGGGCTTCCTTGGGACCTCCGTGACTGCATGAACATGTTCCCAGTGTCAGTTGGGATGGAGTCATAATCAAAACTACATGGATAATTAAATGCTGCTGGATCAACATCTCCATGAGACAGGTCCCCTGAAGTACTAAGCACTGCCAGTCTTCTTAGGTGAGACTTGTTTACTGAAAGGCTGGGAATCCACAAAAAGAGTTAGCTAAGTTATGCACGTCTAGCTGTATGTCTGGATGCATGTGAGGCTGTGGCTCCATCATCCTTCATACTGGGTGTATCTGATGCTCAGTGCCTTGAGGGACAAGTGTGATCTGGACCAGGCTGGCAGGCACGTTAGCAGAGCAGATATTTTAGGAGTTCTGGTTTTATGGTGGGTGTACAGAGTTTGCAGGTAGAGGACAGTAGATCTAGTGGAGCCTGGCTGTGCAAAGTTAACCTGGAAACCTGTTTTGAAGCAATGTGGACCAGCAGACTGAATCCATCCCAGATTAACGCTCTGTGGTGTGTCCACCGTGGTTTTGAGTCAACTTTGCTTTCCTTTACTAACTTACTGTTTTAGCTAAATGATGCTCTGAGCATGATGGAGAGGACCACATGCTCCTGGCTGAAGGATCAACCAGCCAGATAACAGGCAGGACCCTTGGGTAACACCTGAGTCATGAAGGCAAAACACTTCAGCAAGGGTTGTCCTTTGCAGGAGCATGGAGGCTGCTGTGTCCAAGAGCATTCACTGTGTAGGATTCATTTTCTCTGATTATTTACATTACAGAAGCAAATGGAGGCTGGGGCAAGGGCAGGATCCCAGGTACGGGACCACGGATAGACATCAGGGAGAGAGATGATCTCTACCCTGACAGGTTTGCTTTCTAAACACAGAGCAGGAGGGGAAACAGAGCCTGGAAAGGACTATCTCATGTCTAGTGTAATTGGGAATATCCCACACCCAAGAGAGTTCCCAGCTACTCCAGGCATCTACGACTGTACTGGCTTCTTACATCCAGGGCAAGGCTGCCGCTTCTCTCTGTTTAGAAAGTCCTTGCTTTGTAAAATGCTCTGCTTTTGTACACTATGAAACAATGTCTTACGAAGGCTAAAAAAAAATATAATGTAACAGTTATGAAGGAAAAAATTAAAGCAAATCCATTCCTGGAGAACAAGTTCATTGCAATTTAGAGTCAAATTGCTGCTCTGAAGTTCCTTCTTTGTCTATTCCTGTTTAAAACATTAAAAACAAGCTGTGGTGAGGGTCCCTTTCCAGGTCTAATGATGGCCTTGAAATGTAGTAGGAAACGTTCAGGTTAGATGAGATGTTCCAGCACAACCGAGGCATCAAAGCTGGGTTGACAGATACGACACAGACCTATAAGACACCTGTGCCCATAGAAAGGATCCAGCAGGATACGTAATCTGGCTTATACATGAGCAACTGGATCAGATCCAGAGTTGGAAACTTTCCTCTAGGTGCCTTCATGTGAGCCGAGTGTCTTCAA
The DNA here is from genome assembly GCF_000690835.1 of Fulmarus glacialis. NCBI lineage: Eukaryota > Metazoa > Chordata > Aves > Procellariiformes > Procellariidae > Fulmarus > Fulmarus glacialis. The sequence continues at coordinate 34,722 of NW_009216084.1, read as the reverse complement.
AACCTACTATGGTCAGCTGAGATCCAGAACCTGGTTCAGGATCTCCCGCAGAAAAACTAGACCCTGAATCACTTGCCCACATGTAGGCAAAGACATGGAGGAACCAAGTCCTCCCTGAAGCACAGAGGATGAACCCCTGACTGAATGTGGGGATCTACCTTTGAGTTGGCAGATTGGCCCTCCAGACTCCATGGACCATATGGATTAGATCTCCACAACGGGAGTTTAAATAATGAATAGACACCTGCACGGGAGGTAGGCACCTCACTGGAGATTATCATGTTGATGGTTTGGGATGGTGGAGCAACAGGATCTGTTTCGTGGGCAGGGAGAGGTGTTCCTGTGGGTGCAGCTTTTAAAGCTGGGTGTCAGGAATAGCTTTGATCCTGTTTTGCAGCAGAGGGTGGAAGCAGGAGACCTCTTGGTGTCCCTCTCAACCCTATTTTCTCAGATTCCTCTCAAGAAATACCACCCCCAGAGCCAGGGTCTAAAAGCAGTCGGTGATCCAGGGTCATTTTCTGCACTGAATCACAGAAAAAAGCACTTATTCTTAACAACATCTTTTCACTTGCAGTTTCAGGCTGTTTTGGGGCAAGAGGAACATCCTTTACTCTACTGCATGAATTCACATGCATTTCTTTGTAGATATTAGCAGCCTTACCCCTTTCCAAGGGCATCCTTCTCAACTCACCTCCACAATCTGCAAACGTAAGACAGACAGGGCATAGTTTGTTTGCTACTTCTTTTTTCCCTATGTAAATAAGATTTTTCAACAAAATCATTATTTTTACAGGCAGCACATGCTTTCATGGACTATTTTTCATTCTTTCCCCCCCCCCCCTCTTCAAAGCATTCAAATGCCCCCTAACATCTCTAGGCAGAAACGATTGTGACTCCAGCTTAATGGCTAAAGCATCTTGGCAAATGGTGGTGAACCCAAACCCTCCTTGGCCATAGGCAGACCCCAGGGAGTGGGGCAGGAAGGGGGCAGCGCTCTGCTGGCCCTCAGGTAGCTGGATCTCTGCAGGACAAGGAAAGCAAGATCCCCAAAACCTGACACCCTTGTGGTGTTGGGATTCTGGGGTAAAACCATCCCCAAACGCGGTGGGTTTTGTTACTGTTGTGGCAGCGGTTGGGAGTTATTGACTGCCGGAGAGGAGAGGTCTGTGTGTCAAGAAGTGCCACGAAGTAGACAGGAATTAAAAGGTTGTTATTGGGCAAAATGCAGCTCCAGACTTTCCCCCGCGACCCAGCGCCTTTCACCAATCAGCGGGGAAATGGAGATGACCAGGGAGGAAAGCTTTGCTGACAAAACCACGGGGGAAGAAATGGGAAGAGAGAGGGTTTAAAAGGGAAAAAATTAAGAGTTTGAGTAGGAGGTCAGGACTATGGCAGAGACCTCACGGCCCAGAAGCCCGCACTTGTCTCCAAGCGTGGAGAGGCGACGCGTCTCCACTTGCTGCTAATGGGGTGATATTTGCTCTGCCGAGCCAGCATGTGCCGGCACTCAAATTGCTCCAATTTAGTTGCTGGTAGGTGTCAGAGCAGTGGCCCCGAGCGCAGCTCGCTGGCCGACTTACCGCATCTGCCTCTCATTTCGTTCCTGACCACCTCCTTTACCTCTTCCTCCTGTGCCACGGGGGGAAACCAGAAGCTAGTGATTTTCTAGCCCAGCACCATCTCCCTCCACTCTGTGCCCCATCCCAACTCTGCTTGCCCCACCGGAGGTTGCCTCTGGTGAAACCACCTCAGCTTGGGTATGGCCGAGATCAGAGACATACATTTGGTGTCACAGGGACCTCGGTTCAAGATTTGTGGCTCATCAGGGAAATGATTCCCTTTGCAATTTTATGGCCATCCTGTAGCCAGTTCCTCTTGCCACAAGGAGCTGGGATCCCCAGCCCAACATAAGGACAATGGCACACCTCAAGCCTGGGTTGGCTTTCCATGAGTGTCTCCACCCTTCGGCACTGTCCCTGAAGCCAGGGTCTCTCAGATGTCCCTTACCTCTGAGAAGCTTCATCAACCCACCTGCATCCATGCAAAGGGGCTGCTCAAATCATACTGCAGGCTTGACCCATGGAGATGGGCTGTAGCACTAGATTTAGCTGAGATGTAGCTGCACCTCATTTTGTTCTTCTCCTTTGTCTTTTTACCAGCTAATGATGTTCCCCACAGAGCGAGACACCTGGTCTCATGGATTTTAAGTCTATCCCTCGCCCTTGGGGCAGCCAACTGCCACTGCTTCAGTTGAGCATCTTCCATGTCCAATAGCTGGTGTCCTACTGCACTTCACGTGGTCACTATCTCTTACCCCTAATAGGGATGATAAATTTTGGGGCACTTACTATGCAGGGAGCTGGGCTCTTCAGCAGCCCACATATAGGGCACCTTGCCCGTAACACCCATGCTAAAACTAATCCTGCCTGGCCTCCGCACACTGGAAAGATGAAAGTGCCACATTTTATCAGTCAAGTGGCACAAAACGCATTTGCTTAGGCAACACGATGGAGACCCTAATGTTAGGGGAACTGCAACAGGGATTTTACCCTGACCCATGTGGGTCAACCACTCCTTCTTCTTCAGGATTTATAAACCCAGAGCAGCAGCTTTTGCAGTAATGCCAGCTCCCGAATCTTTGAAAATGGGGCACATTGCTCTCTCCTGTTCTTTCTTTGTATTTGATCAGCCCTGTGGCATTGGCACTGATCCTATCTGCCAAGCACGAGTTTGAAGCATCACGGGGAGGATGGGAGAGGGGAAATGTGCCTTGGGCTTTGGGTTGTTGTTTGGGCTTAGCATTGCACAGCCCAGCACTGCTCCCACCTCAGCCTGTGCACATCTGATGTCTCTGGGTAATGGCCAACACTCTCATTTCCCGGATATTCTCTGAATGAATCTGTTTCTCAGCATTTCCTTCCTCCCCTACACCTCTTAGGGGCAGTTTGCCCTATTTTCTCTATTCAGGCCTGTGTAATAGGATGTGATCTTGGGCTAAAGTACTCACAGAAAGACCAGGATCTCCCTTTTCTCCTTTCTGGCCAGCTGGACCATTTTCACCCTGTTAAAAACACTTAAGTCATTACAAAAGCTCCATAGATTGACCATTAAATGCCCCAAGAATAAGTGCACCTTAGAGAGGAAAGGATGCGCTAGGAAGGGAGATGGGGGAAAAGGCTCACATGTTTTTTGATAAATTTTCGGGAATATTTTCGAGTGAGTAGCTCACTGAGCAGAAAGGAACAGACTCATCCACGTGCAAGGAAGCAAGAACAAAACTGTGTATCAGAGAGCTGGGTGCAGACTCCCAGATTTTTTGGGAGCTCTGCTCTATCCAAACAATAAGGTTGTTACCAGCTACAATTTACGTCAGGTTTCTTTGCAGTTTGTAAGGGACCACAAAGGTTGAGGTTGAGGTGTGGAGAGGATCTGGGCTCCAGAGAACCTCTGGGAACCAGATCAGGCAGAATATTGCAACTGGGATTGCAGCCCCAGTGCTGAAAAGATGAAACACAGGGAAATGCTGAAGTTTGCCAACAGGGCTTTCTGCCTCCTAGGAGAAAATACCTTGAAAATTTTTCTGCTCAGAACTGGATTTGTTGATTAAAAATACTTAAAAGTATTAAAGGAAAAGGACCACAGGAAGAATGATCTAAATTAAATCTGCGATGGTCATTTTTCTCAATCCATGCTCACTTACAGGGGCTGGAGCACGAGGAGAAATCGCATTACCCTCCACCAACACATGGAGCTAATGCAATGCCACCTCCTAACGCAACAAGCCCTTGAGTCAGTGTTGGCAGGACCTGCAGCGTGTAGGGCGCAATCCAGAACATGGGTTGTAGGTTGGGATCTTGAGATGAAGCTTATGCTCTGATGTACATTGAAAGGTTGAGCATTACTCAACTGAAGTAACGTACTGAAGTACTGTACCGACTATTGGTTTGCACCAATGTGCACCAAGCACAGTTGACGGTGTGGCCCAAAAATGATGTTTTCCCAAAGATGTCTGGCCCAAAAAATGATGTGTTCCCAAAGAAGTCTTATATAAAACAACTGGCAGCCTACAGGGCTTACAGCAGTTGTCCCAGCTGGAGATACCTTCAGGCAGAAGTGTAGGCAGCATTGCCCGTGTCCAATGCCTGGTGCTTAGGGGTAAAATGCTCTCGGTGCTTTTGTTGTTGCAAAATTTGGACAGCTGAGAAATGCAACCTAGAACAGCTAGGGGTCATCCAGCCCCAGTGCAGAGCTCTGCACTGCTGCAGGGTGGTGAGGAACCTCACTGGGAGGTGAGGCTGGTTCATCCCCATACTGACCATTTCTCCTTTTCGCCCATCCACGCCGGGGGGTCCCCTGAGGCAGAGCTGAGGTCTCCCTCTTTTCCCTCGTGGACCCTAGAGAGGAAGAGGAGAGCTCAGTTAGCAGTGCCCAAGCACCCTCCAGAGATATCCCATGCCACCGGTTGGGGTTTCCCATCTAAGGCCCAACCTGGGCATCAGTAGGAGAAGATACTCAGAGCTCTCTGGATTTCAGACACTCCCCAGACAGATCAGACGTGATGGGTCAGAGCCTTGGGCTTTGCCCCTTCTGCCCTGGGCAACCATGAGGCGTTTCCTATGGTCCCTGCCTGCAGAAAGGATGGATGCTGCAGGGGCGGAAGGCAGTGTTCTCTCTCTCTGACACTGTTTGTCCCAGCACTAATTTAAGAAACAGAGTCTCAGCAGGAGGAGAAGGGTTTGCAGCCCAGGGTAATACCCTCCCACATTAGAAATGAAGGTGGCCTCACTGCTGCAGTTCAGACCCAGGGACTTTCTCTTTTAATTTAGGGAAAAGACAAATAGCGGTGTGGATGTAGAAAGTGGCATCTCACAGTCTCTCTTTAATCAGCGTCCAAACAAAAGCCATTCATTATCTCATACACGGCTTTCTGAGCATGCAGTGCTTGTAACTGCTAATGTAAAAACTTCCAGCCTTTTTAAACATACATGAGGGGATCTCGTACTTTCAGCTCTTTCCTCCCTTCTGTGATTCTTTAATTACATTTTTCATTGCAAGGTACAGCCTGGGGAGCAAGGGAAAGAAGAATAATGTTGCTGCTACGGTCTGAAGCTCGATCTAGTCCATTTTTTATTGTTCTGGAAGGGTCTTTCTACACCTGCACCCCTTTAGGGGAAGGCTCGGGGGCAGTCCTTCCTATAATCACCCTGTCAGAGGTGAAGCTGTAGGTATAGGCTGCTGAAAAATGCTGGAGGCCCAGAGCATCTTCTGTGCCCTTGTACCATGGAGCAGATTGCTCTAAATCAAGCTTTTATTTGATGACATATCAGGACACACTACAGAAGTTCAATCTGACCGTCAGTGCAACGTGGACCTTACTGCACCACCTGCATTTTTCCTTCCTTAATCACTTCTTCCCTGAGACTTAACACCCAGTGTTGGCTATTTTTTGTTTTGCGGCTCCAAAGAGCAGGGTACAGACTTTCCCAACACGTGAAGCTCTTCCTCTGTATGGGAGAAAACCAGGTTAAGAATCACTAAAGCCTACATAGACACCTTTATACCACCCAAGTCAGAAGTCCTGAAAGGGGCTCTAGGACAGGGAGATATTTGAGACCCAGGAGAGCTGATGTAATGAGGTCCAGACTCATTCAGACTTTCACATCAAATTGGGTCTGAATTGTCCCAGCTTCTGTCCTCAAAAGCCAAAGCCATTTTCACCAGTGTATCTTTACCAGCACAGTCCTGAACTGTGAGATGCAGCTACACATCAGCTAAACTCTCCATGCTGTTGAATGTGCTTCTCACTTGGTGAAGGATAATCACTGGTGATTGGAGTTTGGGTTATTTGGCTGAAATAATTCGGTAGGGCATGGCAGATTAAAGAAGAAAATCCTGCCAGGGTCTCTACCTCCTTTCCTTGTTTTCAGATCAGCAGCGCAATCTACTTCCCATCTCACAGAAAACTCAAGTATTTTACAAACCACGTGTGCGTATGTGTGTACATGCATTCTCTACACATATATATATCCCTGAGACAGCTGATGGGAAACAGTTGGTCTTTCAGGTAGTTACCCAACTTCAGTTGGCTAGTTACCCAACTTCAGCTTTTCTTTTCCTCTTGATTCTTTCATGTTAATTTATGTATTCTCTTGTCCAAGCCTGAAACTCAGCCAGTCCCACCAGCACAACTGAGAAGGGTATTTTCATTTCCAGTCCTCATTCACCTGAAAAGTTCTTTGTTACATAATGGATGCTGTCTAAGGGCGAGTGATTAGCATTAATCTCTAGCATCGTCTCTCCACATTGTGTTGGCAGCAGCAAGACACTCTTCATTACCATAGAATCTGGGGGCAGCATGTCCCTGCTCATAAACAGTATTAGCATGTCTCATTTCCAAGTCTTTTTGTTACATTTCAAAAGGTGCCCAGCATGTCTTGCATGCAAAGACACTTATTAAGTATGGCCCACAAATGGGGTCTGAAAGCCACCAGCTCCTTCCAAAACCAAATCCTGCTCCCCAGATAATTAGCAACAGGAGGGGTGCACTTGATGTCCTGCTAACTTTAAATTATCAGCCTTCCGTTCTTCACTGAGAGGTCACATCTTACACCGCAGATAGGAAAAGAAGAGAGAAAAGGGGAAAAAAAAATCTCCAGTGATAAATGCACCAAGAGATGAAGTTGACCAAGATCCCACAGAAAGACATCAGACTTTGCAGCCATCCTCTCTCAACATGAAAGACCTCAGGTGCCAGTTTATAGAAGGGGGTTGTATGTGTACATGGTGACATGTGGTGACACATCTGGGGTGCTATGTCACCTGAGGATGTGAGGTGCAACCACTTGGGGGGCAGTTGGGGAAGAGACTTTTAGCAGAGCTCCCCTGCAAATCCGTGAGGTCTAGGGCAGCATCGTACCTTCTCCTGCTCTTGGAGGAGCATGACTGGGGATGAATCCTCACTAGGGCTGCCTCAGCATAAGGCTTTCTAGAGAGTGGAGGAGCCGTGATGGTGTTTGCCTATGTGGGAGGTCCAGGCCTGGCTGCAAGGGAGTGGGAGGAGAGGATTTTTCCTTACTGATGTATGATATGACTAAAATGGTAAGGAGAAAACTAGATCTCCTGGAAGCCAGCTTATTAGAGTTTATCATTCATGCCCTCCTCACACCAGATCTCACCAGGGTCTAGGACATGCTATGGACCACTTGCTGCTCACCTGTGGCCCTGGTTCACCCTGTGGCCCTTGAGGTCCATCTGGTCCAGCAACACCAGTCTTCCCAGGCCATCCCATTTGTCCTTTGAAGCCTCCCAAGCCAGGAACTCCCTTGGCCCCCTGAGAATCACCAACAGAGAGCAGTTCAGAGCTTTTATCAAGCACAAATGGTTTTAGAGATGGGCCAGTCAAATGTTACCCAAACACTTTCATGGCATTGGCAGTAAGAATGGCAGGAGAATCTTTACATCCTGCTGTTGTGCTATTTACAGAGCATCAGTAGGATGGTAGAGACCACTTCAGCTTTGTTCTCCACCTTCACTTGTCCAGAAGGCATCTCACTGCTTGGTGACATGGACGTCCCCCTCTCTAGGACGATGCCTGATAGTTTCTAATGCCCAACTCTCCCTGTATATGTAAGCAGAGTCCTTTAGTCTGTAACCCTGGAAAAACCAGTGACTCCTGAGGAGAAAAAAGGGAGTTACCAAGAGCTGGCCTATAAATTTCCTACTCATCTGCACCATTGAACTTTCTCCTGGAGCTGTTGTGAACAGAAAAGGCTCCCATAAAACACAGCAGAAGGAAAGACCTGCAGTCAGCCCAACACCCAACCTTCAGCAGTGGCTGAAAGCAGATGTTTGTGGGAGAGGAGAAGAACAGGAGAGGAAGGGAGTGATATTTCCCTCGAAATAATCTCCCAGCCTCCAACCATTCGCAGCTCAGAGACTTAGTGAGCCAGAGGTGTTGCTTGACAAGAGAAGAACCCTTAGTGTTTGACACAGATGACCATCAGGGGATGAGGACCAGAAGAGTTGTTATCAATAAAAGCAACAAATTCTTTAAGATCCCAAATCAGCTGGAGACCAGATGGTGGAGCTGAATGCGAGAAGGGCCTGAGGGCCCGGAAAATGCCAAAGGACTTGATGGAGGCTGCTGGGATTATTGTGTGGTTTTGTTTTTTTTTTTTTCAAAACAGTTACTGTTTTAACAGAAACCCCATATTTTCCCTCCATGGAAAGGTGCAAATTTTAGACTTGTTCTTTTGGGGAAGAAAATGGAAAATTAAGCAAAGCGGAGAAGGAAGATTGGTGGGGAGTGATCAAGGTGGGGACTCCTCAGGAAGCTGAGCAGAGCCTCGGAGCAGGTCTGCTTGGAGACCTTTCCCACTCCCATGGCCAATGTGCCCTGGAGGCAGCAGCGTTATCCACTTTTTCTGCCCCACAGCATCCCAGGCACCCTTTACCCTCGGCAAGGTGGTGTTGAATAAACCCTGACAATTAATCCCACTTCAGGAGTTTGGATGGCTTTTCCTCATACTAAGCAGGCATCCTCCTGGGATTTTGTACATCGGCAGAGGGTGAATTTAAGGAGACCTCCCTCTCCTGCCCTTTCCAACTGCAGTCCCAGCCTTAATGCTCCAGACAGTTGACATTTGCCCACTGGAAAGGGTACCTATGATGTAGAAAGTGTATAATTTTGTTAACTCAACCTGATGGATGTGGGATTTATTCTTTTACAAATGGCAGCTCAATGCAGTCTGGCAAGTACTAACCTTTTCTCCTTTCTCCCCAGGAATCCCCGAGGCACCATTGTCTCCTGATGCTCCCTGTTCACCCTGGAGGGAGCCAAGATAAAATCATGTCCGATGTGGATTTGGCAAGGTTGCAATTTGCTGAATGAGCCATCTCTTCTTCAGATTACAATATCATTTACTGAGTGTAACCCAGCAGGGTCTCTCAGCCTGCACATTGGTGATACTCAAGGAGACTGGAAGAAATTTCATTAAAAAGCCCCATTACGTGACACATGCAATAGTGCCTGTGGAGCATCAGGGCTGGGGTGGATGAACCCGGTTAAGTCTTGCAGAGGCGAGAAGAGGTCCCTACCCCAGATGTCCAAGCATCTTAGAATAGAATCATAGGATAGTTTGGGTTGGAAAGGACCTTTAAAGGTCACCTAATCCAACCCCGCCGTGGGCAGGGACATGTTCCACTAGATCAGGTTGCTCAGAGCCCCGTCCAACCTGACCTTGAATGTTCCCAGGGATGGGGCATCTACCACCTCTCTGGGCAACACGTGCCAGGGTTTCACCACCCTCATTGTAAAAGATTTCTTCCTTATAGCTAGTCTAAATTTACCCTCTTTTAGTTTCAAACCCTTCCCCCTTGTCCTGTCACAACAGGTCCTGTTAAAAAGTTTGTCTTATAAGCCCCTTTAAGTACTGAAAGGCTGCAATAAGGTCTCCCCAGAGCCTTCCCTTCTCCAGGCTGAACAACCCCAACTCTCTCAGCCTTTCTTCATAGGAGAGTCTTCACCCAGGTCTATGCTGGTTTATAGGAATAGATTCAGAATAATCCCATTTGTGCCCTTTGAAAGAAAGAATCCTGTTGCAGAGGTGGATTTGCAGCATCTGCAAAGCTTTTAGAAACCTCCTACTTGTAAGCAGATGCATAATTTAGATATTCACCTTCGGTCCATACGGTCCATCTGATCCTGGGATTCCTGGTTTTCCAGGACTGCCAATTTCTCCCTGTGGAGGAAAAAGCAGTGGATGGGCTATAAGCTCACACAACCCCTAAAATATTCGGAAAACTGGCTTCGAAATGGCAAGGTAAGTGGTACTTGAGGGGGAACATGATGACGCTCCTGGTAACAGAAAGACTAAGTATAGGCAAAGTCCTACTTCACACCAGTATAAATTTTAGACTGCCCTGACTCGAAGCCCACCTACATGAAAGTAGGTGGGAAATTCACTGAACAGTACTTCATTTACCCAATAGGCCAGGCTGATGAAGGGCAAATATTAATAACAACAACAATAACAATAACAACATATCCCATTGGCTCAGCTATCAAAGCTCCCTTACTTCTTATCAAGCTTTTCAAAACCCTTCATAAAAAGACCATTAAGGGTCATTATCCCTGTTTATAGAGGAAGGACCAATGCGCTGACAATTGGAGCGATGTGCCCAGCAGTAATTGCTAATTGAGTCCAGGCAGTTGCTAAGCCACAGACCAGAAAGGGATTTGGGCAGAGTCTGTAGTTTTTTTTTTTTACCCCAGATTATCAAAAAGTTCCCTGCAAGCCTTAAAACCTCCCCGTCCGTGGCTCCCTCTGCATGGCCATGTCCCCCTGTGCTGCAGCCTGCAGTCCTGTGCCACCGAGAGGGACTTCTCCTGCCAGAGTTATGGTGGCTTCTTCATGCATGATGCTATCCGAGGGATGAGTGGGAAACTGCTGGAGATGGGGCAGCTAGAGCAGAACGGAAAGCTGGGCTGAGCTCACCTTGACGCCCTCGGCTCCGGGAGCACCGATGCGTCCTGGGAGCCCTCGTAAGCCCTGAGGATAAAGCAAATCATGGGCATCGATGATAAATCAAGGTGAGGGCAGGAGGGAAGAACGCTGTAGGTGCACAGGGCTAGCCCTGATGTAGTGCTACAAGCTCTTCCTTTGCCCGCAGCATCTTTCCCCATCAGCCCCACTACAGCCTGGAGCTTGAGTTCTCTTCTCTGTTTGCCCCAAACTTTATTTCACAGAATCATGGAGTGTTTCAGGTAGGAAGGGAACTCTGGAGATCATCTTGTCCAACTCACCTGCCCAAGGCCCAAGCAGGGCCACCTAAAGCTGGTTGACCAGGACCACGTCCAGACAGCTTTTGAATATCTCCGAGGATGGAGATTTCACAGGATCTCACCCATTTCCTACCTTTGTTCCTTTCCGCCCAGTGTCGCCAGTGGTCCCAGGATCACCTTTCCCTCCCTGCATAAAAAAAATAGACAAACATATCATGCACAGCCTGAAAGGTTAAGAATACAGCCCTGGTGATAGCATCACCTTGCATTTATATTGTGCTTTTAACCATCAGAGGCTCCTTGAAAATTTGCAGATCATGGTCACCTTGCTGCTAGAAATGCAGCCAGCTCTGGGGTGGGACAGGGACCAACCCTGCAGAAGATGGGTGACTGTGACAGGGCTGCTAGTGAAGTGGGACAAAATGCTGTGATGAGTCGCCACAGGGTCTGTAGCTTACGCTGGGCAATGTTTGGAAAATGACCCTTGAGGACCTGTGTAGGAGTGAATGTTACTGAGGTTTGGGAGCTAATGGAGCGGCAATAATCATGAGGACTTGCACTGTGGAGACGTTAGATGGTCTCCCTCAGCTCTTGCGTTGATCACTGCCCCCAGAAATTGAGTCCGTCATTCAAAGTCTGGATCCTTCAGGCACTACCTGAACAATTTAGAGGATGTTCATTAATTTCAGTGAGGTCTTCCTTTCCTGCTCCCTCCCAAAATCTTCTACTGTTTTTTTTTTTCTCTCATGGGAAAACAAAAGAGAAAAAACACCAGCAGATTTCAGCTTATTTCCAGAAAGTAAAGTGAAGACATGTTCCCACTGAGCATCACTTTGGAGATGCGTTTTCAGTAATAAGGGGCCAAAGTCCCATCCATGTGCAGGAACTTATTTGGGGGCAAGGAAGGCATCCTGTCATGGCAGAGAACAAGCTCATCCCAGGAAAGAGAGGTTCATAAGGGCTTTAGCAAAGGATTGCTTTGTTCCCTGCTCTCTCCATCAGGCAGGTCAGCATCGAGGAGAACTGGACTTGGTACATGAAGGAACTTGAAATTTGGGCCTTGGTAAGTAACAAAGGAGAACTCATGATGAAAAACATGGGAAAACTTAGAAGTCTGTCGCTTGAGACATGGACAGATTCTCTGCTGGCATCCAGAGACTGGCACCTCCTAAAAATCAGGCCGGAATGTGCATTAAAGACTTCTCCAGAAGGTTTAGGAAGTGATTTCATCTCTCTTTTAAAGACTCACCTTGAGCAAGAACCTGCCTTCAGCAATGAGGCACGCAGGGTGTGGGAGCAGAAATGAACTTAGGGTTGAGAAAGGCAGAGAGCCTCTTTCCACCTGCCAAACAAACCGTGTCCTTTCCCACTACTCACCGCCTTCCCCTTCTGCCCCTGAAGACCTCTGTCGCCTTTGGCTCCCTTGTTTCCGTTCTTCCCATCGAGACCTGCCGCACCCTGCCAGAAAGAGGAGAAAAATGAATTTCTGCGTCGGCTCTTGCAGGGAGGTGGCTGAAGACAGTCATCAGGATGGAAACTCAATAGTAAGAGCCTGGAATAGTAAGAGGTCAGAAGCTACCCTAATACTAGCACCGAGACCTAAGGCTGGGATTTAGGACACATTCCTCATCGGCTTGCAAGCCGCTAGCAAATGCAACCTGTGAGTTGATTTATTTATAATTACAGCTTGGGAAATAGAAGCATACGGCAGCTAAAGAGTAGTCCTGGGCCAAGAACATTGAGGTGGTGATGGCTGTGGTTGAAAATAAGAGCAAGGGCATTAAGCAGGCAGCATCACACTGCGAATGACTTAGAGGGATGGAGACAACCCTGGGCACTGGGTCTGCAGCTTCAGATCTAGTCAGTCAAGGAAAGCAGTGCTGGGTGGAATTTGGTTTGGTGAATGAGTGGATCCAGGCACGGGACTGCTCACAGCTGCAGTTCAGAGAAGATCTCTCATCTGGGGATCTGACAGCCAAAAGAGAGATCCTCATCCAGCCCAGACTTGTGGGCAATGCTGGACGGAGGTGCTCCTCCAAGAAGACACCTTTTTGCCACAGTTTGGAGGTTCTCAGCTTGTGGAGATACTTTGCAGCTCAGCTCAGGGTGGGACATCGGAGCCACCTCCAGCATCAGGGCCAATTTGTGTGGGTTCTCCCACTGTTTCAACAGCAAACTAAAAGTTCCCAGAAATGCCTTTTTTTTTTTTTTTTTTTTTTTTGCGGGGCTGCCACAGTCTACTCATCCATTCTGGCCAATTTCGACTGCAGTTCAGAACCTGTATGTGAGATGAAATCAGATTTATCCCCACTTGAGACACTGATTGCACAGGGCTCAGCTCACTCAGAAGAGAATGAATTGGCTGTTTAAGCAGATTGGGAGATGAACAAGTGGCTTTCTCTACTTGGAATTAATTTGCAGTAGGTTGTTGAAAGGAAACACATTTATTAAAAAAAAAAAAAATTGGCCACCAGATTTGTATGCCAAGCAGACTCATCACCTCTCCAATTATTCCTCCTCTCAGTGACGAACGGACACTTCAAACACGATCACGGTCACAAGCAAACCTCCCAGAGACACACGGGTGGGACGGTGCTGCGAGGACAGACCCTTTACCTTTTCATTCCCAGATATAAAAATTCAGCTCCTCCTCCGGGAAACATCTCGCTTCTTCAAACCCCTCCCCAGGCCTCAACATATTTTACATTTCAGAGTAAGGAGTATTTGAGAGCTGACCAGGTGCTCCTCCATGGCTCACGTCTGGATCAGGTAAAGTCCACGTTCCTCAAACACTGCCTACACTATCAGACACAAACATCTCGTGCAAGCTCGTTATTTACTGGTAACTATTTATTGACACGATCAATGTAAAGTTCCATCTGAGGCAGTAAATGGACCATAAAAAAACCATCTAACTAGAGTTTCTCTGTTTGCTAGGACAGATTGCTTGCTTGGAGGGTAATAAACCTTTTGGTTTGATGGCTAGATCTCACAAGCCCAGTATACCTTCAAGTGCCTGGTGTTTTTGAGATAACTTTGAACTGGGTACAGATCCATCTGGCCAGGGATTTACACACCTGTATCCAAGGGGATGGGCTAAAAAGCTTATTCTTGAGCACTGCCTGATCCTGAAGGAACCTGACACTAGTTAGAGATTTCCCAATTAGCTTTAATATGTCTCTTAGTTGTCCCTAGCGTCTCCTGTGTCAAGGAGAGACCTTTCCTTGTTTTCCTGTGCTTCCCCACCTGCCCATGTCCAACTCTCATCTCTTCCGTCTGCCTTAGATCATGAGATGCTTCTTGCCTCCTCTTGACCTGAAAGGAGCCCAAATGGCTTTAGGAAGAGTTAAACTCACAATATGTGCTTGTAGGCTGGAAGGTAGCTGGCTTTAAGCCATGCCTACTCGGTCCAGTAAACACCGAAGGTGGACTCCTACTCATCATGGGCTGAAGAGACTTTGTCATATGGACTAGAAGGTTTATAATAAGGCTTGGACATGACAGCAGGTCTGTCCCTGCTTCAGCTGGGGAGGTAAGCAGGTCAGAGAGGTGATGCTTTTCAAGGCCATCTGCACCCCAGACAAGAAAAAGATGGAATAGGAATTAAAAAAAAAAGAGAGGAAGAGGAAAACGTTTGAGCACTAGGCAAGGGAAAGAAGCTGAATGGAAATTTGTTCCCTCAGATTTACATTCCGTGTTCTGTCAGGCAAATAAAGGCTGAGCAATAAAAGCTAGCAAAGTGGCAGTTTAAAGGCAATTACTGGTGGAGTACTGGAAATGGCTCTTGCTATTTGGTTCTGTTAATAAAGTGTTGCTGGAACAGGCTTCATTTAACACCAGGTACCACGAAGGCACAGCAACGCAGAGGCTTAGTCATAAGTCCTGAGCGCTGGCTGTGACGCAAAGACGTCTTTGAGCAGCCAAGGATCTCTGCTTCCAGACACAAATTCCTGCAAAGCTTTGGGCTGGAGCCAGGGAGGAGCCTGCCTTGTCTCCAGGCTTATTGTTTACACTCAGATGAACGAGCTGGGGAATTAGCTGGGTGACCCTGGGTAAGTGTGAAACCCATCAGCAGAAATGTTGCCCCAACGGCATGCCCCAAAAGGATCGATCTGTTCGATCTGTTTTATGGCCTCAAGTTGCGCCAAGGGAGGTTTAGATTGGACATTAGGAAAAATGTCTTTACTGAAAGAGTGGCATTGGAACAGGCTGCCCAGGGAAGTGGTGGAGTCACCATCCCTGCAGGTATTTAAAGGACGTGTAGATGACGCGCTTAGGGACATGGTTTAGTGGGCATGGTAGTGTTGGGTTGAGGGTTGGACTCGATGATCTTAGAGGTCTTTTCCAACCTTAATGATTCTATGATTCTATGATTCTATGATTCCATGAAGACACACATCAAAGGTCTAATGCATTTCCAAACCATGGCATAGGCTGCAACCTCTGTCAAAAGGTTTCCCACCTCCTGGCCTTCGGTGCTCGATATTTGACGGGATGATGCATATGAAGTAGCTGGGAGTCTCAACCTCAGAGTTTCGTCTGTGTTTATATCCCTTCCCTGCTGTGTCTTTTGTCTAGACTGTCCTGGCAACAATTATTTGCTGCAGTCCTGAACACCCTCCCCAAAAAATTCTTTCTTGATGTGGGAGCTGCCACTCACCCTCACAGCCATAATGAGCATTCATTCTCAGGAACTACATCTCAGAGATGGGTCAGCCTGATACCCTGCTGCAAAGCCTCCAAGGTATCCCGGGCAGAGATTTCCATCTGTGGCCAGATCTGGCTGACTAACTTCCCCTTGACCAGTCTGGACTCATCAGAAGTGCTCAGGACAATCAAGACACCCACCCAAGGCAAGAACTTCTTAGGAGATGGCTTTTTCCACTCTGAGTGGCCAGGGGCACCTCTTGTCAAGCCCAGGGCGGATCCTCATACCCCACCATTCCTCTCCTCTGGCTTGAAAAGTCCCACTGCTCAGCAGGCAGGAGAACTGGGATGCCATATGGGTTCACCTAAGTCTCCATGCAGCCGACAGAGGGAGGTAGGGCTCTCTTCAGAGTTGTCTACCCACCACTCTTATCTATATCAAGAGCTCTTATGCTCTTAATATCTATAGTAAAGTCAAATTCCTTGCCTATAACCATGCCCATGCCTACCATAGTCTGGGTTATAGGGCCTTGATTATCACTTAGTTTTCAGACCCTGCAGAGTGCTGTCTGGTTTTGACCGTAGCACTGTGCTATGTAATGGTGGCAAAAGAGTGTCCTTTAGCCTTCCTGGACTGGCCATATTTAGCATCTGATTGTCCCAGTGTTAAGCAGAATCCCCTGACTTGCTCTCACTTCTTGCTTTGTCTTCAGGTGTATGGCTTTGCTTTCATGTCTTGTGCTCCACCACTCTGAATGATCAGCGTGGACCAAAAAATCCTGGATTTCTCCCATCCTTCCTCTCACTCACATGCTGGTGGCTCTACTCCAACGCGGGCTTTGGCAGATGTCCTCTGGCAAGCATTGAAGAATGAAGCACATCAGAAATAGTTCTGAGAGCAAATGCAGAAGGTCCAGTGATCTTGTGGGTCTCCCACCCTCCAGGCAAGTTGAAGCAGGACACCCTGGGAATAAGTACACGGCTGTGCGGATGGTGTTACCACACAGACCCTGGTGTCCTCAGTTATAAGGCAAGGATCCACGAGCTGCTGGCCAACTATAGAGCCAAGCTCACAACAGGAGGTGAAGAACACCTCTGAGCTCCAACTTGTACACCTAGTGAGGAGGACTGCAAACCAGGATGGAGAGGGCCAAGGCACACTGGTAACTGTAGACCCTGGAAACCCAAAATAGGGAGTAATGGCAAGAGAGGGAGAAAGGGGTACTCATAATAGAGCTTCAGGGGGAATAATGGGTTAATCTGCCAGTATATTAATGTACAAAGCATGGGAAATAAAGAGGATCTGGAAGCCTTAATACATGATCAAGATTACAACTTAATAGGCATAACACAGATTGCAATGTTAATATAAAAGGGTGAAGCTTGGTAGAAATATCAATGTAAAAGAGCGCAGTGCTTGCTTTTAGAAGAGAGGAAAAAGGAGGAGGAGGTGTCTTGAATATCAAGAATGCACTCACTTGCCTTGAGATCCAGTTGTAAAGTCAACTAGATCCATTTAAGTTCTCTGGGTAATGACTACAGGGAGAAGACACAAATGCTGTCACTTGGTTGGGAACTCCTACAGATCACCAAATCAAAACAGTAAATGGATGAGACTTTTTACAAGCTGGTTAAATTACTCAGAGTGAATTCAGCACAACAGAAAGGGACCAGCAAATTTTTGCAATGAATTGGTGGCAATTTAATCAAAATCTGCCCCTCTACTCTGCTCTGGTGAGACCCCCCCTGCAGTGCTGCGTCCAGCTCTGGAGCCCTCAGCACAAGACAGGCATGGACCTGTTGGAGCGGGTCCAGAGGAGGCCACGAAAATGATCAGGGGGATGGAACACCTCTGCTGTGAGGAAAGGCTGAGAGAGTTGGGGTTGTTCAGCCTGGAGAAGAGAAGGCTCCGGGCAGACCTTATTGCAGCATTTCAGCACTTAAAGGGGCTTGTAAGAAAGATGGGGACAAACTCTTTAGCAGGGTCTGTTGCGACAGGACAAGGGGAATGGTTTGAAACTAAAAGAGGGTAGGTTCAGATTAGATATAAAGAAGAAATTTTTTATAATGAGGGTGTTAAACCCTGGCACAGGTTGCCCAGAGAGGTGGTAGATGCCCCATCCCTGGGAACATTCCAGGTCAGGTTGGACGGGGCTCTGAGCAACCTGATCTAGTTGAAGATGTCCCTGCCTGCAGCAGGGGGGTCGGACTAGATGACCTTTAAAGGTCCCTTCCAACCCAAACCATTCCATGATTCTATGATAATTTGTGGATATGAAAGATGGAATTAGAGGGAGCTGAAGGAAAATGAGAACCACTAGCCATTACCTTTAAGATTTCGCATAGGACAGATTGGGTACAGGTAGACTGGACCAAGTAGTGTCTGTCTTCAAGAAAAGGGGAGGAGAGGACTTGGGGAATGATACATGAGACGACCTAGCCTACCTCTCCAAAAGAACTTGGGGAAAAATCATCAAAGTATCTGTGAGCACTTAGAAGATAAAGTGGGACCTGGGTTTGTGAAGAACAAGTCACATCAGGATGTCGCATCCTAACACAGGTGTCTGAAATAGATGATGTGAATCATGCTCTAAGAGTACCCTAAAGCTGCCAATAAAACAAGTCTAAGCATGGCTCGCTCGGATGTGGAAACTGAACATGGCAGACATCTAACCTGAGGTCAGATGAATTTCATTCAGGATGTCGTATATCATGACTCTTCCAACACGGCCCCAGCTCTGATCTGACTTTTGCAATTTTAGAAATTTAATGAAGGACCAAAACCAAGCTCTATTATCTCAGTCTAGCTCCAAGCACAGCACAGATAGCAATAACCTGCACCAGCAGAATGCCTAAATATTTCCAAAAGAAAGATTACTTAGCTTTCCTCAAATATTGATTGACAAGATACCACTTTCTGGTAGTTAACCGTATTATGGGCCGATCCCTGTGGGTGCCAGTAGAAAACAGCACATCATCCAACCATGAGTGGATGGTTGCTGGCCAGGATGGTGGAGTCCAGCTGTGCTTCCTTCGCACTCAGCAGCCTCAACAAACGTCTTTGCTCTACTCCTGCACTACTGCTGGTTGTCACCTATGGATTCAGGTGTTCACTACAAAGCAATTTAAAAAATGCACTCGATCCAATGCCTACATGCGGTGATCCCAGACGCTGAGGTCTTACAACACGATACAGCTTCATCACTTTGGCAAAGCGGTCAGAAGGTTGTTTACAATTAGGTAGGGGTTGAAATACTTAATTGAATGAGGGCCTTTTTCTCTGGTGAGCAATTACCAGTCTGGATTACGGGCTTGTAAATAGTTACACACCCGTGACCAGTAATCAGTGGGCAGCGCTGAACGGCTGTGGAGCCTTCACAGCAACAGATAGGTGCTGAGAATTGCCCACTCGCACACAAAGAGGCATAATTGGGAAATAGGTTAAGAAAATACTGATATTTCTTATTGCAATAAAACAACCGAACATGCTTGTATTTCCATGACCTGAGAAAAAATCCCAGTCACCTTTTCGTGTTCCCTCCCTTCCTATTCCTTCCTTTCCCAGATGAAAAGAAATCAGTGGGGACTTTTTTCACTTTGGACAACCTTAGAGACCATTTTTTCACTTGGGGTGAAATGGTGAAGTTCAAAGGCATGTAAACACTTCTGCAAACCAAAATTGCTTTTCTTTTTTTTTTTCCCAATTGCAATTTGTCAGGAAACAAGGTGAACTCAGATTATCCAGCATAACTGTTTTCCCTCTGGCCAGCAACATGCACCCACAGAGTGCTGAGAACAGTCACTTGTAGTCCAGTCTCTTAAGGTTATACACGTTTCTCATGCGATATACAACCTATAGTCACAATTCTTAAGCCATTTGAACATGAAACATCATCTGTTCACGTCTGGCAATGCCCCCTAATACACTAAAGGCATTAAAAAATAATAAATAAATGCATATTTCATGTGCTCCTTAATGCAAAATGCAACATCCCATTAAAACATACCTCTGGCTGTGGTACCCCCTGCCCACGTCTGGCTTTGTGGAGCAGCACCGAGCCAGCGTCGCTTCATCCCACCCCACAACCCACACACATGGCTGTGGGGAGAGGACCAGCAGTGCAAGCCCAGCTCCGCACCCAAGACTCTCAAAGGCAGAGAAACATGCTCCAACTCACGGCAGAGCCTGGCAAGCCTGGTTCTCCCGGCTCCCCCTGCAAAGAAAGCGGTGATGAGTTACCACGGGGAAGAGCTGCATTTCATCTGGAAATGGGGATTGCTGTAGGAGATACCTACAGCTGTGGAAAAGGAGGCAAAGGGACCTTTGGGGACCCCTCTGCAGCAGCAGCTGGAGGGGCAGGTAGGATACCCCAAACATCTCAGCTGGGCAACTGGATGGAGCCCTACATCTTCATTGACTATAGCTGGAGCTTAGAGAGCAGTTCACACCTCACGCCTAAATACTGACATTCCAGTGAGTCATTATTGACTATTTTAGCCCAGGAAAGATGCCAGGGAACTTTGCTGCTTTACAAAATGGGAGAAACCTTTAGGGCTCTTGTGGAAAAGTGCAGCTGCTTCTGCTCTCTGGTAGTCCCATAACATTTCAATCAGCAATTTTGGAGAGGGAACGCAGAATTATATTCTGTGAGAAAACTGTGAAGGGATTTTACACATCAATTCTTGAAGAGGATGCCTTAACATAGGTGCTCACTGTACTCACCTTCTGTCCCACCGGTCCTCTTGTTCCAAAAAGCCCCATCACTCCCTTGGAGCCAGCGTCACCTTTGACTCCCTAAAATTTTAAAATCCCTGTCAAATACATTTTAAGTACCTACTGCTCTTGAAGTGAACCCCCCCAGAGAGAGACCAGTAGAGGAACCCATGGAGATGGCAAAGAGGATGACAAACCCCACCATTTCTATGGCAGACTTCAGCCCCAGAGACCCTATGGCAGCCAGTGCTTGGGAAGAAAGCCACCAGAACAGCTCAGCAGAAACCTCAGCAAACTGTTTTATAAGAGTGTTGGTGCCCAGCAATGGGGATTGAAGGAAAACAAGGAGAAAAGGGTCTCAAATCCTCTGGATGAGCTGCCTCCTTGCACTCAAGTAGAAGACCCTGCTGGACATACTGGTGGTGGAGATACTACTTTGAGGCTCCATCCAAAGTCACTCAGATATTTGGCCAAGAGGTGTTCTTGCTTTAGGAGATGCTTACGTATTATTTTTTTATTAGGAAGCAATCTGACAAGTATCACGTATGGGTTTTCATCTGACTTAAAAAACCAGGTAAACAGGTACCACCCATGGGACCTTCTCCATGGGTTTCCTTTACAGTCACTGGGGACCTAATCAGTGCACTCAGTCGTGGCAAGGACAAGATTTCCCCCTTCACAAGGGAGATGTCCCCACTGGGTCAGGCAATTCCCACCCTGAACTACACTGATTCTACAGGTCCCCATGGGAAATAACAGGAGCTGGATGTCTAGCTCAGATAGGGATGCTGCTGTTGTAGCTACTTATATTTATTCAGCAGAGTCTCCGTCCTGGGTCAGACTTCCGGAGCAAAAACCATTAACATAATATGAAAATAGGGATGATTAATACATGGAGATTTAATCTGTGACTCAGTCTGAGAGTGGGAGAGTTACGTGATTCCTGCCAGTCAAGTGGTGATGGGTTGAGACCTGAGACCTCCACAGGGTGCTCTCAAAGAGCAAAGGCAGACGGAGGGGCAGGCGACTCGCTCTGCACCACCCAGGGGACAGCCCTGTGTGAAAAACAGGAACAGAGGAACCAACCAAGCCTTACCAAAAATGTCACAAGAGCTGCAGGGTTTGAAGTAGCACGGCCAGCTCTTGGAGGGAGAGGGAGATGCGGGACCCTTACAGTGCAGTAATTGAATGGTCACTTTTCCCAGAGTGATCCTGTACCGCAGGCACGGTCCCAAAACTACAGACTTGACACCTGGTAAATTGGATATGTATCATGTTCCCAAGCCCCAGCCCAGCATCCTCCTCTCCCTTTCTGTGGTAAGAGCTCGGCGAGTGTGTCCTCGCACCGTGTTTTCCAGCAGGCATGTGGGATAGGAGGATGTAAAGATACCTGTCCCTTCCTCACACAACCAGTGACCTTTTGCTGTCTCTCTCCGTTGCATCGGGAGGTTCATACCTTTTCTCCTACAGGCCCATCCTCTCCCTTCTCGCCTTTGTCTCCGTCAAAACCTGGCAGGCCCCGTTCACCCTGGAAGGTAAGAGAGAAATTAGTGGATCGTGCCTTTCTCCTGGAAGGACCCAGCTCTCAGCCGCTGGCTCAGGACCAGAGTGCTGGTTCTCAGTGCTTATCCCAAGCTGTACTCAGTGCTGATGCCACCAACAGTGGGGAAGGGACAGCTTAAAAAGTCAGTAAGAGTCAAACTTACGGGATCTCCTTTACTGCCTTTATAGCCCTGGGGTCCAAAAATAGTCATGGGCTCACCCTAGAGAAAGGAGACACAGAGAGATGTAGACGCCAGGTGATACATGAACTCATGGGTCCCACTAGATGGAATCGCACTTGCTATGATTGGCGAAATGGTAATTCACACATCTGCAATGAAGGTAAGCATTTCCCAAACTCCCCCATACTGGGGAAGGCAGGTATGCTCCACAGCACAACATTAATTGTTACGGTTAATCTGTCCTTAACTAAAAGCTGGATGATGAACGCGCACAGCAAACTACAAGAAGTCCCGAGGTTTGACAGTGACCTCTTGCTCCAAAAAATGTTGGGGCCCAATGGCACTACCCTAGTCTAGATGTCACGGCTGGAAATGGAGCTGTGAACAGCATGACCCTGAGGTTCAACTCCTGATCCGAGGCTGTCAGTGGTGGGACAGGTTCATATCTGACATGGTGACTTGGCTTCTTTGTCAAAGTATGTCACTCGGGATGTCAAGGTTTGCGTCTCTTCCCAGGTGTGAGAGCTGGCAATAGGCAGGATGGTGAACTGGTCTACTCATGGTGTCTTGATTTATGGACATAGAGTTGGAGCTAAGGAAGGGGAATGGCGCTTAGGGTACCCCTCAGAGGTAGTTTTGGAGGGTCAGACTCCCAAACTGTCATCCCAAGAGAGACAGTAGCTACAGGCATGTAGTAACCCCATGGACACATCCGTGCCAAGTCTATTTGTAGCTCAGCAGCTGAAGAAGGTAATTTTGCTCCTCAGAGAGTGAAGAACCTGCGACAAGGCTATTCCCATGCAAGAAATGGCTCTGCTCTGGCAAAGCGATGATTGTGTCTCCAAAATGGTGATGCCATCCATAGTCCAGAGGGAGGAGGGCTGAAGCCACCTTCTAATGGGCAACTGTAGCCCATTTGAAAAGGATTCCCTTTACACCAGCTCTCTTCAGGGTTGCAAACATCCCTGTTCAGGGTGACTGTGCCTTACTGCTGGAGTCTTAACGACGCATCAACCAATATTCCCCAAACTTTGACAATCTTTTGCAGTTTATCCAACCATCACCATCACCACAGGACCCTGATCAAATTCTGGCTTAAATCAAATCCTCCTGCTTCCCTGCTCTGGAAGATCTCTAATGGGGATGGGATGGGGCTCAATCAATTTTGGGGACAAAAGGGAGAATAAAGATCCTGTAGTTTATTCCAATGCAGAGCACAGGCCATGGGATCCTGTATTGATCATGGGAGAGTTAGAAAGAAAGTTAAGCTGCAATCATGTGGAACAAACCCTAGCCAATTATTCCCTCCCCTCCCTGTTTTATCTCGCACTCCACCTTATATTTTATTAAGGTATTCTTTGGAAAATGCATTACACGTCCCTTCAGCTTGGAAAGTGTTTTGGGGCCTCTTCACGAAGCGGATTAAGAATTGATTCATCTCTGGAGCGAGTCCCCTTTGAAAGTAGCTTCCTCAGAGACAAATCGGCCTTAATCATTTAATACTGCGTGACTCAAAGGCAGAATCGTCATGTAGGTTTTCTAAAACTCATTTTCTAACAAGCCATTTCAGCCAGGAAGGAAGTTAACAAAACACTGGGCCGAAGTTCAGCATTTTCTGTGCATTTTCCAGAAGTGCTCAGGGAGTTATTTTCGCATTACCTGCTATGAGCCAGCTCAGGCTTTTTAAGATTGCGGTATGCTTCGGGGTGAGCTGGTTATACCAAAATCAGTGGAATTTTTCTTCCTCCCTTAATTCACAGGAGGCATTTTCGTGCCACAGCAAATAGTTGCGAAAATGACTTTTTTTGGTGGTTGTTTTGTAGGATCCCGTCAAAACTATCACGCAAGCTCAATCCGGAGCAGTGTGTCCAGTGCAAGGATGGCATCAGCAAAGTAGATCGAGCCCGGTGGAAACCCCCGAGAAGGAGGGGGCCATCTACGTGTTATCTTCCACTACCTACATGGGTGCACAATGTAGAGAGGATGGATCCAGGCTCTTCTTGGAGGCACACAGTGGAAGGACAAGTTGCAACAAGGGAAACTCCTATTAGACAAAAGGAAAAACTTCTTCACCCTTGGGGTGGCCAGATGCTTGAGCAGGGACACAGAGAAGCACACATAAGGCCCTTCAAATCCTGAAGATTTCATTGGCAATGGGATCTTGATCCATGCACATGGACGGCAGTGCACACAACACCATAGATCGAAGGTAGGATTTAAAGTCCTCTTCGATGAAAGGCATTTGCACACCATCATCGGGGATCCTTGCTCAGCGCTCCATGCTGGGTGGGCTACGCTCACCCACATGTAATGATATGAATCCTATAAAATCACTAAGACCCCAGATATTTGAAAAAATGTAAATATTTTTTACCATTTATGCCTCTACCTTGTAAGATCACTGACTCATTTAAATAACTGTCCATCTGCTCACTGGTAGCTATAAAATCCTGAAAACCTTTTACCCCATCTGCCCCAGAAAGCCACAATCTGGAATGTCCTTACTCTTTCTCCCTTGGGTCCCAGAAGTCCCCGATCACCCTGAATACAGGAAAGAAAAAAAGACAGTGAGTGATTCCCTTTTTACTCACTCTTCTTGTGTTGCTCAGTCCATTGATTCACACTCCAAGCCACAAAGATCTATCACAGCTGGAAATCAGTTCCTCTGGGCACTCTGCAAAATGATTAGCTTACCACAAGAGATTGCACACAACTAGAATTTATTGCATTTACGAAAAAATAAAGACCTAGAGGACTGAAGTGGTTGGCCTGACTCCATGCTCAGCACATTCATGATGTGGAGCTATTGCTGGATTTCGACCTCCCAACGGGATGTAGCATGTCCATGCTGCAGGGATGTGCCTACACGATGTCTAGGGTGAGAAGGCATCCTATATAATATAGGATTTCCCAACTTTCAACCTCAAATCGAGCATGCTTTACTGGGAGCGTATGAAATATTAGCTGCTCCTGAAAGTTTTGTATAATGGGCGTGGGATATGAGGCTGAAAGGGCAGGACTCATTCCTGATGGCATCTCATAACCTTCTCCAGTGCTCAAGACTGATGTGGTGACAGCAGGAGAAGGGGGAGGCTGCAGGACCAGGTGGGGACAGGAGAGTAGAGACAGGTTTTAAAACTGCACTTGAACTGCTTCTGAGTAGCAGAGCTGTATGTGGATCCCTCCCCCGGTGTCCCATGACACACCCCTGACATTTGGGACAAAATCTGCTCTTCTCAGTACTACACTTTCCAAGGGTTGCAAGTGGGATGTAGCAGAAGGAGATGGAGGGGACTTCTGCTCACCAATACAAATGAAGGGGTATGTGTTGCCTGGTGGGCAGTCATTGTCCTGCTGATGCTGCAGGACATCTGCTCCCCAGCCCTATTCCTCCAGCCCTACACATTTGGGGATCGACCAGAGCACACCAGGCGTCCCTTTCTGTCCAAACTCCCATATTTCCTTCCAAAAAGAACATGCACCCTCAACTCAGCCCAGCCATCACAGGGGGCTGCTAATGCCACTTCACACTTCCACACACTGACCGAGGTCCCCTCCCAATCCACCCCCAGAAGATGCTGGGATTATCCCCACTGTTTAACAGGGGCATCAGCAGCACGGGCTGCTGCAGAGAAAGGCTCCCCACAACGGTGCTTTCCTCCACAGGCACTGTGTAGATAAGATGACTGTTGCTTACTCTTTCGCCTTTCACACCCGGGAAGCCTTTTAGACCCTGCAAGAACATAAAACAGGATGTGAAGATAAATATCAGTGGGGAAGGTGTTAGGAAAGAGCAGCCTCCACTTGAAGGCAGAGCTGCCTCCAAGGATGGGCTCCACCATGCAGAAGCTGCTGGTGGGACCAGCACAGGAGCCTCTACTCTGCTTCCTTGCTCCTGAGAGCAATTTAAGAAGTGAATCACACTGGTGCAAAGAGCAAATTTAGCCTTAAGCTTCTGCCCACCATTGAGTCTTGGGAACAAGTCAGGATCTCTTGGTGGATGTATAAATTTAGCCAGCGTCCCCCATTTTGCAAGCCATGTGCTGTGATTTTTGTACCCTTAATATTAAGGAGATGCAGCCCCCACCTCTCAGAAAGTATAGAGGAAGGGTTGCTCTTGGAGGGCTTCTCATAGGTGGGGGTGATGGGGATCCCCAGATGTCCCCCAGGGCAGGTCGGAGCCCCTGGAGACAGAACCAGGATGGGAACCACACCTGGAGAGCTGAAAAGCCATGGTGGTCACCCCAGGTGTAACCCGTTTGCAAAACTGGGGACCAGCGACCTTCCATGAATATGCAGAGAGGTGGCACCTTCCACCTCCAGAACTGGCAGCTCATCAGAGGGGTGGGCATGGACAGGATGGATGAGGAGGAGATAGAGCACAGACACATCCCAAAGGGCACAAAACCTGGGCTTTGCCACCCCACTGTGCCCTGCGCTGCTGCTCTGACCACTGGGACACATCATCTTGCAAGCCCTTGTGGTGCAAGGACCAGTCTTGCTGAGGATCAGCCCTTCAGGAATAAGATCCCAGG